>NC_056743.1:1361944235-1362076735 GCF_019279795.1 Protopterus annectens
ACAGCCCAAGCCAGAAGCAAACATTTCTTACAGAAAAAACACAATAGAACAATTTCTTAACACATTAATACCCCTGAGCTGTGGAATGCAACAATTGTGCAGTTTAAACATAATTACATTCCAGAGCATTTTATGAAAATTACATTAACAAGGACAAACCACACAAACACATATCATGTGAAAGTTAAACTGTGTTAAAACAGTAAGTTTTTAAGTTCAGGCATATTCCACCCCCACCCCCCCAACCAGCCTTTTTCTAAGGTTGTTATTCAGACCCAGATCACCACTGTTACAGGAAGATGTTCTGCCTCAGTACCATACTGTATGGCCTTTCTAAGAAACTATTTCATTCAATAGTATAAGCTAGGATTGGGCAAAGACAGCAGCTGCCCTGCATGCAAGCTGTTTGGGGGTTCAGTTGGCACTGCAGGAAAGTTGCCAATCAGATGTATGTACAGTAACAGCAATAATTTAAGCAGCTGTTACTGGTATTCTAGTTGCTTAAATGAATGTGCTTATCTGCTTTGACTGTGAGTGTGTGCCAGTAACTGTACTGAGGAAGAAGCTCTATACTGAAAATTCAGAAACATTTTTTGGGTCTTGAAATTTAAAGGACTATTTTATTTTCTTTAACAATATTCAAAATGAAACGCTGTACAACAATGGCCAATGAAGTAAAGTTCTCTTGAAGAATAGGTAGTGTGGTTAAATGATATAAAACTTTAAAGGTGCAACATATATAGCAAAAATCTTGCATAAATTTCCAGTACTTCAATTCAATTCATTTACAAGATATTCATGCTGTGAATGCAGTTATACCATAGCAAAATGATGGCTCCAAAGTATCCAGTCTTATGATGGCTCCAAAGTATTCAGTCTTTTTAGTCTGATATACAAAGTATCCACACTGAAGATGTAGTGGCTGCTGTGTGAATGTGATGAACTGTGATAACAGCTTAACCAGTCTAACAGATCAAATAAGAGCTTCTAGCTTTAATGGCAGTTAAAATCCTTTCATTGTAGGAGAAAGTTAAAATCTTCATGTCAAGTTAAAATCTTGATATAGAATAAAACAGTCCCTCTGTATGCCAAACGATAAGTGCTTTCGGTATCTTCTTCAGATCGTAGAGATTGGGACTAGAAGTTCCTTTTTATAGTGCTTACTTCCTTTACTGTTGGGACAATCATTCAATCATCACACTGTCAATCAGCCGTTTAAACTTATCGTTAACACAGCAGCTACTACATCTTCAGTGTGGATACTTTGTATATCAGACTAAAAAGACTGGATACTTTGGAGCCATCATTTCGCTATAGTATAACTGCTTTCACAGCGTGAATATCTTGTAAGTGAATTTAATTGAAGCACTGGAAATTTATACAAGTTTTTTGCTATATATGTTGCACCTTTAAAAGTTTTATATCATTTAACCACACTACCTATTCTCCAAGAGAACTTTACTTCATTGGCTATTGTTGTACAGCATTTCATTTTGAATATTGTTTTTACTTGTTACTGATAGCTGTACTTTAGCATTAGGAGGTATGCTTTCTTTATTTTATTTTCTTTAGGGTCCCCAACTTTGGGTTGAGGAGGAATGCCATTCATGGGATTACGCAGGACTTTAACTGACCTAGCTACAGCTCAGATCAATGGAAGAATGCCATGCAACTGACTTACACATATCTTTTTTGCCCCTACCCACTACCACAGGACCATGTCTGATGGTTCCACTATCTGTATTTAATCAACCCATTCAACTCACAGAATTAGGAGTTAGTCATTCCCTAGTTATGTGAGAGTGTTACTGCCCATTCATTGCTACTTGGAAAGTGTTATCTTCCCAATTGTTCCCCCAGCAGTGAAAGTCAGGTGGTATGCAGTGATCCAACAGAAAGTCCTATGAAGCAACCTAACGTTTCCTCACTTGGTTTGCTCACAGACACACTACTGACACATTATAGATGTCTGAATGGGGAGAGGGGGATGAGTGGAGAGCCTAGCCCAACATAACACAAGAAAATATGGTCTCTTCAGGTGAGCAATACATGAAGCTACCACAAGGTGTTGCCCCAGAATGAGTGAGCTAGATTTAACCACTCAAGCTCTTTCTCCCCCTCATGGTCACTCAGATGCCCATGTCAATAATCAAAAGTGAGTTTGCTGAACCATAATAAGGGCTTCTTCCTTCTGTGCCTTGGTGTTGGGATGAGCTTCCACCCAGCATAAACAAATATCTTACAAAAACAGAAAAAAAATTAGCAGAATTCCTAAAACCCTTACCACAAAAACTGTAAGAATGATGGCCTACACTGAAAAAGCCAATGAAACATGAAAATGCACCTTTTCAAATTTTTTCAACAAAAGCTTATAACCCCGTCAAAACATAATAGTTTGAGCTCTGATTTTAACACACCATCTATAGATATACTAATGCTGGTGAATCAGTATAGTGTTTCAGTCCAGAGGCACATCAAGTGAGGAGGAGGCGCAGGAGAGATTAAAGTAGTAAAAAAAAAGGGAACTGTTTTGACTTTGCGTCTTGCTGCTGTTAACATCACTGCTATTGGGTTTACCATTTGGAACTGTTCTTTCTTGATTTGTTTTACTGCTGCTGCTATTAACATTGCTGCTATTGTGCTTTTGGCAATTTTACTAGCCATTTTAGGAACTTCCCGTTACTTTGGTGAATAAAATGAGTGTAAAACCACATTTGGAGACTTCATTTCAGGCTATGGAAGGTTTACCCAGGTGGAATTCTGTGTTTGTGTTTTTTTATCCACCTGACCACTACGTGTATAATTTTTGACTGGTAAATTGGGTACCATTGTCAGAAATAACTTTGTGTGGACTACCATGGACTTTAGATTAGATAGTAAATCAATCTGAAACCATTCTGAATAAGAGTCTACCAACACCAAGTAATGCTGATTGTTCCACTCGAATATATCAGTGCCTACTGTTGACCAAGGCAGTTCAGGAACTTGACTTAGCCGAAGTGGTTCTTTCTGCAAATGCAGTTTAGTACTACTGCATACTGAACAAGAAGAAAGTACTTCATCCATGTCTTTTACTAGAGAAGGCTGAAATACTAGTCCTTTCACCCTTCTTTTGGTAGATTTGCAACCTGGGTGACCACAATGCAAAATCTGGATATATTCATGTTGTAAGGAAGCAGGAACAACAATTTTAGGACCTTTGAAAATAATGCCACCTTCTATCAACATCTCATCTCTGTAAGGAAATGAAGTTTGCACTTCAGGTGGAACACTACATTGATTTGACGGCCATCCAACATTAATGTAGTAGTTGAGATTTTGCAAACCTGGATCAGTCTTTCTATGATCTCTCAGCTCACTAAGTCTCGTGGTAGAAACATTATGCACTTCCATGATGTCAAAGTCAAATTTTTCTCTGCATTAAGCTGTTCTGTTGTATTTCTGGGTGATCTGGATACGGTATCAGCCAGATAAAGAAGTTTGCCTTTTGTATAGACCATTCTGAAGTTGTACTTTTGCAATTTGAGCATCATTCTTTATAATCTCACTGGAGCTGAATGCATAAACTTCTTTAAAATAGTGACCAGAGGTTGGTGATCAGTTTCAATCTGCATAGCTGGACAATAGATATAATCAGGAAACTTTGAACATGCATATACTACTGCCAAACGTTCTTTCAAAAGCTGAGCATATTAAATTTAAGTTTGGGTAAGAATTCTAGATGCATGTAGGCTGCTGGTCTGCCTTCCTGAAGAATAACTGCACCTAGACCAAATTTTGAAGTATCACAGGAAAGAGTCACTGGTTTATTGACATCATAGTATCTTAATGTAGGTGGGATGGCAATTTTCTGCTTAAGGTCTTCAAATGCCTTCTGGTGCTATTCCAACCAAGACCATATAACATTTTTGCACATCAGTTCTCTCAAAGGCACTGTCAGCTCACTGAATTCTGGTATAAACTTGCCTAAATATTTGACAATACCAAGAAAACGTTGTATAGCTTGAACATTATCTAGTGGTAGCATCTCAAGAATGGCTTCTTGCTTGGACTGGTCCTGTCGCAAGCCAGTGCTCATAAATAAATGACCTACATATGTAACTTCTGGTAGTCTGAATCTGCACTTCAGAGGACTGAGCTTTAAGTTCACTTGATGTGCTCTGTCTAGAACTTTCTTAAGGTTTCTGTCATGCTCTGCTTCACCATTGCCTCCAACCAATAAATAATGTACTATTATGGCACAAGGATAACCCAAAAAATTTGCTTCACTGCATGCTGTGAAATGATTCACGTGCAGAATGTCTTCCAAATGGCATCCTGAGGAATTGATATCTGCCAAATGGGGTACTAAAAGTAGTCAGTAATGAGGATTTGCAATCAAGCATCATTTGCCAAAATGAAGGTTTTGCATCTACGAGAGAAAAAACTGTGGCATTTGGTATTAGGACTCTGACTTCCTTGACTGTAAGCATTGGATGATGCAGTCTCTTTAATGCTTTGTTTAAATTTCTTGGGTTAATAGATATTCGGATTTCATCTGAGCCTTTTTTGTGGGTTAATACCATGAATGACACCCATTCAGTTGGTTCTGTGACTGGACAAATGACACCTTGCTGCACCATTTTATCTAACTGAGCTTTAACCTTTTTCTGCATAGCTATCAGAACTTTTCTTGCTGGTCTGACCACTGGACTGACCTCTGGGATAACTTCATAGAATGTTGCTCAACTTGTAATAAAAAACATCAGCATACTGTTGAGAAAACAGCTTTAGTAAAATTGGAACTAGGATTATGGGCTTATATGATGAACTTATTTGGTAAAATAAAGCAAAATCATTCTCAAACTGTCTCTGAGACCCAGAAATGACTGCATAGGTGTTTGGACCACACAGAATAACAACCTGTAACAGTTCCTAGCCAAATAAAATGAAAGCACTACTGAGCCTTCGGGTTGAATTTCTTCACCTCAATAAGCAACAAGTTTCACGCAACTAGCCACACTGAGTTGTTCACCAGTTTACCAGTTCTCACCTTAGCAAATGTGTCTGCTGACATAACATTACACTTTCAGCAAGTGTCTACTTTGAACTTGGTGTATTTGCCATTGATCTGAACAGTACAAAACACTTCATTCTTTGCCAACAAATTTACTGCATCAACCTTTTCACCAGTTACTGATACTCCATCTATGTAGAAAGTAGAATTGCAGCTCTCTTTATAATTGACTTGCTTTTTTGAGTGACCCTTCTTTAAAACTGTGTGAGGTTTACTTGATTTGCAAAAGTTTTGAAAATGGTTCCATTTTTTACACTTGTGGCACTGCTGACCAAATGCTAGGCATTTTTCTGTTTTAGACTCATGATTGGCACCACAATGGAGACATTAACAATAAAGCTTGATTTGGGTTTTGCTGACTCACCCTTGTACTGCACTGAGCATGTCCTTTTCTTAGAACTTGCTGGAACACTATGGGTTTTACCTAGGGAACCTGCAGGAGTGGCAGGTGCCATGTGCTTAGGTCTGCTTCTGCTAGCTACATGTTGCATGCTGTCTACATTTGCTCTGACACCTGCTGAAACTATGCTCTTATCACTTGCAAGCACACTTGTGTGCCTTTCTGTAACTCCATGGATTTGACAAATCTCAATAGTTTTGATCTGTATTAAATCACTGTCACGAAGCAAAATCTTTCTCACTGCAGCACTATTAATACAACACACAAGCCTGTCCTTTATCATCTCATCTTTTAAGTCACCAAACTGACAAGTTTTAGCTTTGTTTCTCAGGTCAGTAATATAAGCTGCAAAAGTTTACCCTGGTTTTTGATCTCTTGTGTAAAACAAGTGCCTCTGTAATGTAATATATGTCTGGGGGTTATACATTTTCCTGAATTTGCATTTCAAACACTCGGGGTCTTCCCTTGATTCATCCTGTACAACAATATGATGGTTTTCACCTTCTACCTCATATATTGCTGGTGCTTACACAAATGAACGCTCTCTTTCAATGGCCTCTGACACAGCTAGATTTAGCAAAATGAATGCCCTTGTGTGTGCATCTTTGTCAGACTAAGCTGCTTGTATAAAATTATGGTACTCTTGCTCAAATATTCTCCAAAAGTCTGCAACATTCTGGTCAAATACAAGCCGTGATGGTTTTCAAAATCCATTTGCCATATTAACACATACCAGTGAAGGCTTTTGCAATTATGCTGAGCACACACAAACATATACATATGCCAACATTTTATGCCAGTATTTGTAACTATGCCCAATAGCACAACAAGCCCTTGAATAACTGAACTTTGTGAAATGAGTCTCTCAGGCACAAGAATACACTTGAAATTACTGTACTGTAAGAAATCATCTCATAGTGTAATTAACATTTCAAAATAACTGCACTGTGTGAATAAACTGGGAGGAAGAAACCCAGAGTAAGAAACATTTCAAAGTAATTGCACTTTGCAAATAAACGTCACACAGCACACTGAAACTTTCACAAAATGGCTGTACCTTGCTAATTAACTCTTTACAGTGCAAGAAACACTATGTAATGGTGGCACTTTGCAAATAGACACACTCAGCACAAAAAACGTTTTTTATAATGGCTGTATTCTGACTGCACTTCATGAAATAGTTCCACTTTGCACACAAATAAACTCTTTGGAATAAATGCACAGTAATAAGCAAACACTTTAAGTACTTTTTGAGATACATCTAATAAATCTAGCTATGACCTGAATACAATGCAAAATAGTAGTTATGCCAAAACACAGTACTTTGCCAAAAAACATGCAGTCGCCTTGCTTTATTTATGCTTAATGTGCCCTTTTTGCCTTTATTATATTTGTTTTGTTCATTTAATCTTTTTGTGCTCATTTTACTCTAAGCATGCTCGTTTTGCAATTCTGAGGTAATTCCGAACCCCTTGTATGCTTTCCTGATAATTGTGTTATCAAATATCTTAATTTTAAACATTTCGTTTTAATTAATAAACCTTTTATGCCTCTCACTTGTTAAATAATGTGGTTTGTGCCCTTATAATGCTCTGTTTTATCTCTTTTTTATAAAATAAATTGCTCATGCAAGTTTTCATTACCTCTGGTTAATTTCTTGGCTTTTTTTGTACTTGGTTCTCTTAGTTTACCTTCACTGTGAACTCTGCACCTCGTAACTCTGAAAAGCAATCTCTGGAATCCCAGTTCTGACACCATGTCGCTTATCCAGTCAGGATAAAATAGACAAGCCTTTGTGGGTTCGGTTCAAGCAGCTTTATTATGTACAAACACATCAGGATTGAGGCTTAATAACTTTAACTTAGATAAACTTATAAGCAAACTAGCTATTACACTCATACATACTCGGTCTCTTGCTGCACTCTCAAAATGGCATTGAAGCTAGCACGTGCTTGCTATTTATATGCACGTGCTGACCTTGAAATACTTCTTAAAGGTAGAACACACACACACACACACACACACACACACACACACACACACACACACTATTCTACAATAGTCAAATGCTACCTGAATTCATCATGCTCTCAATGGGAGATTCTAAGCTACAAAAATAAAGGGTTATAGTCATATGCTTCCTGAGTTTGTCAGGCACTCAATGGGAACTTCTAAACTACAAACATAAAGGGTTATAGTCATATGCTACCTGAGTTATTTAGGTACTCAGTGGGAGATTCTAAACTACAAAAAATTCGGATGAACAAAAGATAAAGTGTAATGCACTTACTCATTCCGTATTGTGCATGTATATTCCCACATTATGTACAACTGTACCACAGTAATGGAAAATGAAAAAGCCAAACAAATGAGGGTTTCATTAAAGATATTAGATGAATTTTAGGCTATGACTGCTGTTTAATTTGTATAATGATGATTTGAGTGCACCTTTTTTCTGATACAATTGATTTTTATAGTTTTCAGAAATTGACTTAGAATGAGTTAAAGCATTCATGACATAGACAGTGCATTAAAACAGTAATTGTATGATCAGCAGTTCTAAAATATAATTGCTTTCCTCCATCAGCTATATAAAAGCTAAATATGAGTATGCTTGGTAAAATCTTTTTAATGAAACGTATCTGTTTTACATTACTGCATGCCCTATGTAAGAGGTTGGTTATCATTGCATCTCTATGTAGTTTCACAGTTAATGCTAGTTAACATATGTGCGGGAGTACCAGCATAACTTGATAACTTGAAATTTTGGATGGTTGACCTGTGATTTGTCAACCTCATTGGTCAAAATATACAAATGGTCTACAGCTGTGAGTGGTCGACAAGCCCCAGGGTAGGGGGATATGCCCTTTTCCCAGGGATCGTGCAAGGAAGCTCCCTTTGCAAAAAATACAATAGTTTGACTTTTTTTATTGTAAATTTTGAATGTGCCAAGGCCCTTTCTCATCTCATGTGTCCAAAACTTCGGGGTACCTTAAATTGTCTGGCAGCTCGAGCTGAGCTCACTAATAGACAAGTTTGGGTGTGAAGCCCTTCAGAGCATTACTGCCACTGAAGAGTATGTTCCTCTGAGGCATTTGAGGATCAACAGTTGGCATGTGCTTTCCTTTGTTGGGAAAATTAAGTTATATTTCAAAGAAAATTTTTTTTTTTTAATTCATTGATATTGTATTACATTCAGGAAAGTTACTGAGTTAAAGCTATGAGTTTTATGTTTTAGTGGCCTGTTTTGAGACTGTAGTGTACTTTTAAATGAAGCATTATTTTTTTTTGTCAGTTTAAAAGTGATGTAACTTAACTGAACACATTTTTTTCTGTGGAGAAATTGCATTTATTTTACTTTTGTGTGGCTGACATACTGTTTTATAGTACTTTTTACTGTGCTTTTCTGTAAAAATAGTAACTTTTGTGGACTGGTGATGTTTACTGGCAATTGCTGATTGTCTTCCATAGGACAGAAGCACCAGTCTTGGCTTGACCATGGAGCAGACTAGCAGTCCTTTGGTCAGTCCTTCTTCCAGCAAAAAATGAAAACAGCCTTTGCCACAACAGCAAGCTAGCAATTTGCTCAGCTGCGGGTGGGAGACTTTGCTGTGGCCATTTGTTGTACCTCAGGCCACTCATCTTTTACTTTGGATCCCACTGGTGTAACACCTACAGCCACTATGGACTAGGGGTTAGTCATGTCCTCTGGGACTGTTGGGTCCCTTCAGTGTGCAAGGGAGAACCGTTCTTGTTGGTCCTTGGTGAGGGAACATGGAAAAATTCTCTGTACTGTCAGAATGCTGTGCCCATCATTGGGGAAGCAGTGGCTGCCATTAGTAATACAGTTGGCCCCAATTTTCCTGTCAAAAAGAAACAACACCAAGCATGTATCTAATCTTCCTCAGTTTTCTTTGAATAGTAGTTTACTGGGTCTAACTAAGGTTTAATTCAAGCTATTGATCCTTCTTGTAAAGTAGTTTTGGTAAAAGAAAGAGGGAGTCCTCTTTTCCTGAAGAAATTCAGAATTCTGACTCTTAACAAGAAGATGCAGGGAAGGATTCATTTTTTTTTCCCGCAAATTTCTGACTCAGACTCAGAGTAGAGCTGGGTTACTGATTCTCCCTGTGGGGGGGGTCTCTTTCTCTGAAATTATTTTTTCAGTCCCTCAGAAAATACTTTGACTTGTTACAGAATGATCTGGTTGCTTTACAGGATGTATATGTTACTGCCTGCAATTTTCCAGATAAGTTGGTCAGCTGCCCCTAAAAAGGCAAATACAATGTATAAAGTTCTTCAGTCTTTTAAATTTTATACACTATTCTCAAACCTGACCCAGCAGCTATAGCTTTAGTTCATCCCACTGCTTCTGCAAATTTTATTTTTAATTGTCAGGCTCATATGTTAAAGTTTTTTTTGACAAATTGTGAAGCATGAGAGATGTTTTATCTGCATTTCCTTCTTGTGAGGAGATATCTGAAATAACGTAGTTCCTTCTATTGCACAGGTCACTGTTTACAATTTGTGTATGAGTCTATTGACACTTCTTCCAGGTCTGTGGCCACTGGAACTGTTTTGAGAAGATTTGCATGACTGCATTCTCAGAACTTCCCAGATGATGCTAAAAATGAGATTTTAATTTTTCCTTTGGATACAGATCTAAAGTTTGACTCCGCTGCAGCACAGATGATCAAAAAGTGTGATCAAAGGGGCAAGCTGATCCAGGGAATCTGTAAGATTTTCAGTCCTCCTTTTTTGAATTTTCCAAGGGATTTTCTATCTCCTCATCCAGTTTTGCCAAAATAAATAAATAAATAAATAAATAAATAAATAAATAAATAAATAAGTAAATAAATAACCAGTCTCAACAAAATACAGATAACCAGGCATTTAAGAAGAAATGGCAAGGGGGGGTTCCAAAAAGAAGTCTCAAGCCTCCCAAACCCAAGGGCAGTCCAACAAGTCTAAATGACTATTCAAGAGAACTTGTGAACCCCTCCCACCCTGGAACCTATTTACTTTCAGAAAATCTACATCTCTGTTTTTCCCTTTTGCAACAGTTTCAGACAAATAAATGGGTTCTGAACATCATTAATCAATGTTAGAGATGTCAGTCGGAGGAATTTCCTTCTTTCCATGGGGTTATTCTTCATCCTTCAGATCAGACTTTTTTGTTTTCACCAGTTCTTCACCATATGCTGTCCTAAGGAGTGATAGAACCAGTTCCTTCTTCTCAGGTGCAGAAGGGTTTTTATTCAAGGATGTTCCTAGGCCTAAAAAAGAACATTATTGCAGACCATTTCTTTTAATTTCTCTCCCAGATTTGTTTGTGATAGTAGCCATATTCAAAATTATGTTACTTTACAACCGATTCTCTCTTCTTCCTCTTTCAAATTCACTGGCAACAATTATACAGTCTTATTTATTTATATTTCAAATATTTCTTAAGGTTTTGTGTGTCTGGATCACATTATCAGTTCTCTGCCTTAACCTTTGGACTATCCACTGCTCCAAGAGTGATCACAAAGTATCTAGATCCACTTATAGCTTATTGTAGGCTACAGGGTATCCATATTTTTCAATATTTCGATGGCTTGCTTATCTTTGTAGTGTCTTTTTCAAAGTGTCAAGAATCTCTCTCATGGAAGAGAGATCTCTTACAAATGCTGGGATTCCAAGGGAAAGTCTTTCTTGACTCCTTCACACAGGATTGTGTTCTTTGGATTTCATTTAGACACATCAGTTCAAAGAGATTTTCTTCCATAGGAAAAAAATAGATCTTTATCCAGATCTGTTTCTAAGGTTCTCCACTCAGACCTCTGTCACTGTGAGGGAATACAGTATGAAACAAACCAAGCAACACTGATACTGAACAAGTGTTTAATAAAACAAAGCTTTCAGGTCAAACAAACCCTTCATCAGTGTAACGCTTTGTTTTATTAAACACTTGTTCAGTATCAGCATTGCTTGGTTTGTTTCATACTGCATCCAGTCTTGGTTTTATGAACTAAGCTTTGTTCTGCAACTGTTTGGCTTTTTGAGAACTGTGAGGGAATACCTCAGGATTTTGGGTCTTATGGCATCTATGATTATTATGATTCTCCTGGCAAGACTCCACATAGAA
The DNA here is from genome assembly GCF_019279795.1 of Protopterus annectens. Lineage (NCBI taxonomy): Eukaryota > Metazoa > Chordata > Ceratodontiformes > Protopteridae > Protopterus > Protopterus annectens. The sequence continues at coordinate 1,361,955,816 of NC_056743.1, forward strand.
AGATACGGTGGTATCTGAAATCTCTTTGGTCACAGTATCAACACCGTTTATCTTTTCAAATCCCAGTGCCAGTGTTTGTCAGAAGAGAAATCTTTTGGTGAAGACAATGAATTTCCTGAAATCCAGGTCTCCCCTTCTCCCTCCCTACTCCAAACGTTAGTCACCACAAATGCTTTGGACTTTGTATGGCAGCATACTCCAAACGTTAGTCACCACAAATGCTTTGGACTTTGTATGGCAGCAGTTTCAGAAGGGATACAAGTACAGGGGGTGTGGAACACCAAGGACAAATGCAAGCACCTACATATCAAGCAGGTGCTTGCCCTGATCAAGGCTTTCAACTCTCTGAACAATCTTTATTCCCTGGGACCAGTTGAAGTGGTTACATACAATACCACAGTCATGTATTACATATACAAGTAAGGGGCAACCAGGCTGTACTCCTTTTGCAAACTAGCCATGTTAGCTTGGGATATAGCTTCACAGCACAATCTCATTTTACTGGCACCCTACCTTTAATCAGAGCAAAGCTGTGTGGCAGACATGCTGAGCAGGACTAGGGCAGCCCTTCATGAATGGAAACCAGATCAGGCAGTCTTCCAAGATTTGATCTATCTGTGGAGACATCCTGAAGGAAATCTCTTTGCCTCCTCTTTTTATAATCGCTTACAATATTCTGTTTCAGGATTCCATGCAAGAAGGTTTGGAAGACAGATGCCTTTTCTTTTCCTTGGACAGGAATGTTCGTGTATGCTTTTCCACATGTTCCACTAAAACCCAGGATACTTCTGATGACTCAAAAGGAATCCGCAAAGATCATTGTAGTGACTCACTTCTAGCCCAGGCAACCATGGTTCTCTCTTCCTTTGGAAACATCCAGGGGCAATTACTACAAGCTTCCTCACAAGCTGGATATACTCAGACAAGACATCAATTGACTGCCTGGATGATAAGGTCTTAATTCCTTGTAGGCACCTGTTTAATGAGAACATGCAACAGGTACTAATGGAGGGAAAGCCTGCTGCAATAAAATCATATATTAGCAGATGAAACGGATTTGTAGTTGGTAGCAACAACATAACCAGCACCCATTCTGGGCTACTTGTTTTCTGGTTCTACAATATTCATGTAAGTTACTAACATGTGGCCTTTCTTATTCCTCTGTCAAGTTTCATTTGTTGGTCATTTTAGAAAGTCTCCCCATGGACCCCCCTCTTTTAATGCAGTCTCATGTCAAAATGTTCTTGAAAGGGGTTTTGCATAACAGGCCTCCAAGAAAATTGGTGATTCTTCTTTGGGATCTTAATTTTATGTTAGAGAAGCTAATGCTTGCTCCATTTGAACCAGCTAATCTTGCTGACTTGAGGTTCTTAACATGGAAAACAGTTTTAGTGACTGCTCTGGATCTGCAAGAATGTTATCTAGATTGCAAGCTCTTATGGAGAGTCAACCCTATCTCATTTTCCATTGGGACAGGGATTCTTTGAGAACTAATCCTTCTTTCATGGCGAAAGTTGTATCCAAGTTTACTTTATGCCAAACTATCCAGCTCCTGTTTTCTTTCCTAAACCTAAAATTAAGAGAGAAAAGATACTCCAAACCTTCGATATCCACAGATAACTCAGGTACTAACTCAACAGAACTAAATCTGTCAGATCTTTGGATCGTTTCTTGTGAAGGCAAGAAGAAGGGGCAATCTGTGTCTTAGAAAACCATAGATTTCCAAATAGTTGTCTAAGGTATTACCTTTTGTTACAGTCACCATAACAAAACTGTTCCAGGCACTGTCAAAGCCCATTCTACCAGGTCTTGGCTTCATCTATGGCTTTTTGGAAAGGGTTGGATTATAGAAGTATTCTAGAAGTTGCTACTTGGTCCTCTGTACTTACGTTTACAAAGCACTATAAGCTTGATTCCTTTTCCTGGTCCAGATCAAGCTTTGCTGGACTCTTCTCCTCCCACCTCACAAATTTAGTTAGCTAAGGCAATCTACCAAATTTACAGAAGTGATCAATTTGATGAATATAGTACGGTAGTGTAAGTTAAACTTACCATAACAGTAGATGTTCTAATGATTATTTCTGCAGTAGCCTCTCCCTTCTTCCATACCTTTGTTTTTTTTTTTTTTTTAATTTGGTGTGTTTTTTATACCGGGTTGTGAGCATTTATTTTTTGTTGCTCCTAGCATTGTCCTTTTAGGGTTCAACTTCCCTCTCTCTGCTAGCAAGAAAGCTCTGAAAGGCTTTGCAGTTCATGCATATTCTTGTCTTTTAGTCAGCTCAACTCAAGCTGCCTGACACTTTGGCTGCATGGAAGGTGCCCTGAAGCTTTGGAAGCTGGCTGACTGTTATATCCTTGGCAGGATATAACCCATATAGCTAAGGCTACTGCAGCAATGATCATTCAAACACGGACTATTATGGAAAGTTTAACTTATACAACTGTACTTTCTGTTGCAAAATACAAATGCCTATTGGGTACTTATTAGATACAACTTTAAATCAGATTTATTTACAGACTGCCATTTCCACTTATAACAATATACTAAAAAAACAATATATATCTGCACATTTATAAATATTTTATTTAATGAGGCTGTTCTTCAGTCTTAGTTTGATTGTTATTCCTTAATTTACAGTTAGTTAATCAACTTCTATCTAAAGCTGAATTATATTTCTCAAGTCGAAATTTGCAAGTAGTACAGTACTTATTTTACTGATGTGTATATTAGCCTGTTTCTGGTTCTGCATGCTGTGTGAATTCTTCAGCTGGCATTTCTTAATACATATTTTTCCATTTGCTCCTAGTTCACTGCTGAAAAGGGTTTCTGCTACCCAACCACCTACTCATTACGCAGGAAAAAACAAGATGCTTTGTGTCAGTACACATCTGGCTCACAAAGGCTGATTATGAACAGCTCAGCAAAGGAAACATTTGCATAATGCTGAAAATATGCACTATAGAAACATTATGATTAGGTTGTATACTTGCTTCCCAGCAAGAGTTCTTAGTTGACATCCAAATCATTTAAATTCCACACAGTTTTAATACCTATAAATGGTAATGCTGCCTTATGTGAAACAGTTACTTTATTGCATGTACCTACTCTTGTGAATGATAATTGCAGGATGTGAAAGAAAAAACCAATAGAGTAAAAAAGATGCCCAAGGATGTGAATGATAAAACTAAATGGATATAAAATTGGATTTGGAACAAAACTGTCATTTTGAAAGCAAATAATAGCTTTTCTGCAAATCAAATATGCAAACAAATGAAAAACAGAAAAATAAATCACTGTGGTTTTTAACTAAGGTAAGACTGATGTTTAGCAAAAAAAAAAGGTACAGAATTTAAGAAATATAATGAAAACACAGTAAAATATGACAAAGGAACATGATACATATAAAAGTATGAGAAAGCAGGAATGGCAATCAGAAAAAGCTGCGGAACAAATGGAGGAAAAGATGACAACTGCAGTCAAGGAAACAGATGGGGCATTTTAAAGCTATACAGTGCACTGAAAAAAGATGATAGAGAACAAAGACGGTGAAATAGTAGGGCTGGTCAATGTATATTTCTGCTCAGTTTTAAAGGAGAAGAAAATGCATATTTATCATGAGTCAGTAATAGTGTCTCATACAGAGAGTTTCTCTTTAGGGGAGCATTCTAAGTTAATAAGATCTCAGCCTCATAGCTTCAAGGCCTGAAGTCGCATGTTTGTAAGTAAGTGTGTGTGTGGAGTTTGCATGTTCACCCCATGTCTATATTATTTTTCTGGGTACTTGAGTTTCCTTATACCTACCAAAAACATGTAGATTTACTGGATATACTAAGATGTCCACATATTTTAAAGCAGCTCATTTCTTTGTGGCCTGAGTTATGGCAGAAAAGAGACAGACAGGTTGCTAAACAAATTAAAAAGCCTTAATTCGACTAGGGTTGTAGCACAGATAACCAATGTCTGCACAGTGGACACATGGGGAATAGTGTATGGTGTCACCTCAGAATAACAGGTAGCAATTAACATCAAACCAATGGAATTAGAACTACAGCTGTCGTTTTTACTATCTATATATGTGACGCTGCAGAACAGCTGATAGGGAAACTAGGCAATTCGTTAAAGAAATAAAGAAAAGTAGCAATGTTGATGTGCAACGAGGTTTAAAAAGAAAAAAAATGACTGTTCCAGCCTGATACAATTACAAAGTGTGGCAGCTTAAATTTAATACAGAAGAGTAAAATACATCTCTTGGAAGTAGTAACCCACAAAAGAGAGTACAGAACTGGAAGGTAAGCAATAACAATGTTATACATTTATCCATTTTATTTATTTATGTTTCATAATTGAGTAGTGGACTAATTATCAAGGAGTCTGGGGTTAGCTTTATTAGGTGAGCTTACGCTGGCTGGGTATTGAAATGTATAGGGAGATGCAGCATTATCCTCATCAGCAAATAAGTTATTGCTAGTCCTTATCTGAGATTTTGTACAGCACTATCTACAAACTTTAGAGTCTCTAGGAGAATCACTTTACTTTCTTGAGAGGATGATAACAAAAGCAGATTAGAGGACAGATGAAAAACAATAATACACAATTCTTAGAAGCAATCAAATAAAGAGAGGCAAGATGAAACTGGCATATATAATGAAGAAACAAGGCAAGTCGGTTATGATAGAATTAATAAAGTACCTAAAGGGTGTCTAGAGCATTAATTATTACCATCTGTCAGCAAACAGATATTGTAAAAATCAATGCACGGCAGCTCAAGGGAGATTCGATGAAGTATTTTTCACAGAAAGGGGAGTGGTTGTTTAGATAGCTTTCCTGAAGATGGAGGAGTATTAATAGTCACTCAAATCCATACTGCCCCTGATCTTGTACTGCTTGAGGAATCTGCCTGCTACACTACAGGTTATGTATATAGGAAGCACACTGAAAGCATGTAACATATTTCCATGGAAATAAAGGCAATGGAGGAAAGCCGGAAGGGTATAAGATGCTATATCTGGGGAGATAAGTCAATGACTGGGCAGTGACGTGGTGGGAGGGGGATATGTGGGAGCTATCGTAGGAATTTGATGGGCAAGATGGTCACTCTGACTGTTAGCATAGAAAGCTGAAAAAGAAAATTTGGAGCATAAGGACTGTAATGGAAGAGACACAAGGGACTTTTATCCCTTTGAAGAAATTAAGCAGAAATACGATCTGTCAGGGAAGAATTAGATGCTATATAATGCAGTGGTTAGCGTTGTAAGGCATTTTGCAAAAGGAAACTGAATAAGCAGAGATAAGATATGTGGCAGGATGGTATAAGAGAGGGCTTGAAGTGAAGAAAGGAGAGACTAGAGTGATATATATAAAGATTTACAACTCAGGGAATGGCACAATGAAATGGAGACAGTAAAGAATAAGTAGATTAAGAAGAACAGCTGGTGGGCAATGAGCAGGGATTGGAAGGAGGCACTGGAGGTGATTTTGATGACTGAGACCAGTAGGACCAATACATGAAACTACTACAGTCTATGACTCCAGTGAGACTAGACCGAGAGGGAGGCTTTGAGGAGATAGCCTGTTACTACTGCTGCTATGAGGAAGGGACAGGTCATTTGCATATTTGGTGTTGTGTCAAAAGGGACAGGTAATTTGCATATTTGGTGTGGTGTCAAAAGGGGCATGGATATAGAAGGAAATGTGTATATGTTCAGGAGGTGGAAGCTACATGCTGCTTGAAGTAGAGGTAGAAGATGAAGGTTGGAGCAGAAAATGGAGGGTTAAGATGTGACCAGTGGCAGTGTTGGTAAAGAAACAATAGCGCAAGGATGGAAAAATAGAGAGGTTACATAGCAGAGGCAACCAGAGATACATGCACTGGTAAGGAAGACTATAATGGGATTTGAGAGGAAGGTTTGAGGAGATGCAAAATGGAATAGATAGACAATAGGGTGAAGACAGGCAGGGAAAAGTAACAAGAGTGGGAACGGTAACTTTGAGGTAATGTAAATTAAATAAGATGGAGATAGTAACTGGTGAGAAGGATTGTAAATAATAAGGGAAGGAAAAATAGCTGAATGGTCCATGTTCCCATGAACAGGTGAATTATTTGGGTCAAAGTTAAGAAGGGCTTGGGGGTTCTTATCTCATCATCACAGAGGACTGGAAACCCGGTGAGGGGCGATATGTTGAATAGGTGTGGATGTTGTCAGTTGATGCTATAGAAAATAGTTCTAAAGACTGATATTGATAGAACAAGGTGTACTACAGAATTCAGCAGAGATTGCAAACTGAGCTTGTCGGTATCTTGAATTCAGAGGTTTGACTTTGGCAACATAATTTCTGGAAGATGTTATTTGTTTAATAACGTTTGTCTGTGGAGGTCTGTTTTTTTTTTTTTTATTATTATTACTGTTTGTGTATTGCAGTATTTTTAAGAATGTATGTGTGTGTGTGTGTGTGTGTGTATATATATATATATATATATATATATATATATATATATATATATATATATATATAGATCCTTATCAGATGATAGAAACTTCATTTGACTGAAACTCATTTGACTGAGATACAAGACTATAATTTAAAAATACTGAAAAATCACAATGCTAAATTTCAACATACTGAATTGTAAATTATAAAACCAGAATAAGTGGGGGGCTACACCCCCCCAACTATATATACTAACTCCAAGATCGCACTACAGTGGGGAAAGGGCTTTTCTGGTTTTATATCGTCCATTTTACAATTCAGTATGTTGAAATTTAGCATTGTAAGATTTCAGTATTATGGGTTTCAGTCAAGTGATTTTTCAGTAAAAAAGCTAGACAATGCAATAATTATTTTCCATCAAAGTCCATGTTTCTGAGTTTCTTTGTAAACATATTTAGCAAAAACTAAACTATTATAAGTCCTTAGTACAGACTGCATGTGAAACATGTTCCATTCGCATGCCACATCAATTTATGCCTGCGAGAATAGCATGCAATAAAACCTAGCCTGATTTCTTAAGAGATTAGTTTTTTTAGATTTAAGAGACAAAACAAATCAGTATTAAATTAATATCTTATGCCAGTGGACTTAATGTAACTCAATTGACAAAAATGATATGGTTAAGTGCAATACTGTAATAAGAATAGCCCAGCTAATTTGCCAAAAGAAATGTGATTGGTGTATTGAAGAGGCCAGCCTGTTTATAATTAAAGACTACATATTGATTTTACATTCGTGCCAGTATTTCAAACTGATCTGTAATGTATATGTGCAGCATTTACAGTACTGTCTTTAGTGTCAGAAATACATGCCTGCTGAGCAAACACACATTTAATGCTGAATTTTTAAATGGTTGGGTCTGACTTTTACTGTTTATACTGGGAAGTCGATCTTTTGTCTTTTTGGAAGGATGCACTGTAACTTATTGACTGAGCATTTTTAAGTAATAATACTTCCATTGTTTTGATTAAATGCCTTTCTCTAAAACCACTCTACCATCCTTTTCTTGTCAGACATCTCATTTGTCATAGTGTTGTTAGACACTGGACAAGATATACAAACAGTAATGGGAAGGCCAAGTCTTTATGATTTCCATTTGAATGAAATGTTTACTGACCAAATGAGGTTAGTGTGGTTAGAGTTTGCCTTTCTTGTGACCTCAGAAAGTATTATATTGTATTGTGGGTTAAAGGACTTAGAGCTCTCTGCATTGCAGGCATGCCTCTCAGCTGCTATGATTTACGCATAATGCTATGGTTTTTGCCTTCGGATTTAGGCTTGCTCTTCCTAGCTTTACCAGTGTACTTGATATTTAAAACTGACATACTTCATTATGTTAAATCAGTTTAAGAGAATATGCATTTGTTAAAATAATTGAACTAAGTGTATACAAATCTTCACTAGCACTAATTATAAGACCATGTATTATGAAAAACAACAACACTGTCCTCTGTTTGACCCTCTACAATGATTTTTAAAGAACAACACTATAATTTTAGGTGCTTAAAGGCTGATAGGTATGACAGCAGGAGTGACACTTTTCCCAAGGAAAATAATATATTTTTGAAAGCCATGTTGAAAAAAGAACTTTTACAATCACAATTTTTGTCCTGTTGTAGAAGCACTTAGCAGACAACATCATGACATATCCCAAGGCCAAATTAACTTAATGGACCTCACCTCATAACCATAAATTTTCTTTCACTATGTACATGTCTAATTTCCATGTAATTTATTTAAGCTGATATGGCAGAAGGCAATAAACTAAAGCTATTCTTACAATGCATTTTTAAAAATCTTTAGGAACACCATGCCTGTGGTTTACTAGGTCATTTGGAAGTACAGATGCAAACGCTGATCCCCCGTGCTGCTCTTCATGACTAAACAGTTCTGCTGACATAGTTTTGCAGCTGGCATTAGTTTCTTTCCTGAGCTGTGTTACTAAATTGGTGCAATGACTAGCTTCAGGACAGCTATTCATAGGATTGCCATGAACTGAAATTGACTTGACGGTACTTAATAACGTCTAGTTTAAGACATCTCCATGTATACAACATTAAGAATAAATGATGTCATTTAACTGAAAACTTTTTTATAAGTCTGCATCATAAGTATGTAATTCTCTACTGTAGACTACATACAGGTAAGAATATAGTCATCTTATACCACAAACTGAACAATGACTTTCTGTCCTGTCCTGTCTTCTATCACTGTTCTTTTTCTGTCACCAAACATGCAGCTGCCTTCCTTGTAGTCTCTTCTCTTGCTGTGATCTCTTCTCAGGGCCAATTCTTATTTCTTCTTTCTGTATGGATCCTTACAAAAAACACATGACTAATACTCAAAACTAAAATAATGATTTCTTTATTTATTATTAAGACTTAGCAAACCACACATACTATATTACATTTCAAGATGCATTTAATAAGCAAAGATAATGCTAAAGAGTGAATAGCCATCAGACAGCGATTGACTGAGAGGGGGCACTAGAAAGCCTTCAGCATATGCATCTGTTAATATTATCTTTTACAGGCCTTAGAGATAATAATTCTTTTTTTCCCCTTCTTTTTTTTTCTAGTATGTATAAACCATAAAAATGAGAACTGTAGTGAACATAACAGTAGGAGCACAGCTGAGTTTGGTAACCATCTGCAACTCTTAAACTCTATAGTGAGACCCCCTGGAATAGGGCAAGTGAATGTGCAGAAATGTAGGCTTATTTAAACAAAGTCTAAGACAGCTATGTCTCTGAGAATTTCATTTTCTCTGAAGAATGGCAGTCTTGGAGACAGTATATGCATATCTACATGAAAAGCAGGTGTGTGCAGGTACAGCCTTCCACAAGAGGCTGCAAAGGGGTTTGTGCCCTTGCAAAAAACAACTTTAAAAGTAGCAGTGACTGATGACATTCTTCAGTAACTCGCAGTTAAAAGCCTTAGAATTACTAGTGGATGTCATGCTGCCTCACAGTTTAACGGATACTAGAAGGTTCCAGCTGGATTATGATGGTCGACTTTAACGACATCGGACAAGATGGCAGAACTGCATAAAATTTTCAAGAAATCATAATGACAATGGGTGTTCGGTTACACGGGTGCTATAAAAGCTGTTCTTGTAACCAAGAAAGCTGAGACAGTGACAACTTCATTTACTCGTATGCAAGCGTTGACTGAAAGCACTCAAGTCATGACAAGAAATGTAATGGATATTTCAAGGATGTTCAAAAAAAAAAACAGAAGTCAGATTAAGTATAGATCTATGTTAGTTAACTGAATGTCATTTCCCTCAAAAAGTGAGCCAATTCAAAAACAACACAATCTACTTAGGACAGATTCTCCCACTGCATTGTAGGGGGGGGGGGGCTTCATGCCCTGAACCCTGACTATAAATAATCATCTTCATGTTCACTGCACCTTGTGGAAACAGGCAAAAACTAAATACCATAAAATCATCTGGGAAAGTTATTTTTCAGTCACGTCATTATTAAAACATTTATCTGTCATGAAGTTTGTAGCATGCCTTAAACACACCATTGTGAAATAGGTTGTGTTACAATAACCTGCAAATTCTTACTCATAGCTTCCCCAAGGAATTACATAATTGGACTAGATCCCATAAAGCTATATCTAAGTATTTAAAGGCCCTTACTAAATTCCCTATGGCAACCCTTGTGGAGTAAGTTCATCATATGCAGATCAGACAAGTGCTTGCTAGAAGTGGAACAGCCTTGAGGTGACTGTCCTTGTCACATTACTTTTAGTTCATAGGTTCATACTAGGCTATCTGCCCTGGGGCAATTATAAGCCTAGCTCGATTCCGTATGGCTTACGCCACCCCTTGATTTGAGTATACTGTGCCCTTTTTAAGGTTTAGTTTACTATGCCTCTGTCTAATAGTGACACGGGAGTAATCCCTGGGACAAACCTACGATTCCCCATCCACCTATTGAGATTCTTCTTGAAGAGATTCAGTGAGGTGAAGGGAGCATCTGGGTTATGAACCTGTCCCTGCAGCAAGTTCTATTTATTTCTGTGCTGAGGTTCAAGTCCCTCGAGCGTGTGGCTCTAAGGGATTTAGATTTACTAAGGTGGAGCATGTCCATTAATTCTGGATTTGACATAGCTTTGTATGTCAGGCATAGATCGCCTCGAAGTAGGCGGTATGCAACTGAGTAGAGCTGGAGTTTTTTTAACCGAGCAGCATATGGCATCTGTTTGAGACCATTGATCCTCTTGGTGAGATACTTTTGGGGTCTTTCTAATTGCTGCAGGTGTCGGGTAAGGTACATCCCAAAAGGGGCATTGTATTCTATGATGGGCCTGATGAGGGATGAATAAAGGGGCACGATTACCTCTCTTGATCTAGATGTGAAACCCTTCGTGATGAGGTGGGCTATGTAGAAGGTCTTTCTAACCACTTTGGCAATGTGGTTTTCAAAGGAGAGATTGCTATCAACTTGGGTCCCCAGGTCCCTAATAACTTTCTCTGTACTTAATGGGTTTCTGCCTATGTGGTAATTTGTGGGCACATTGTTTTTGCCAAAGGGTATGACTATATATTTTTTGGCATTTAGCTTTAAACCATGGTGCTGGAACCAGTTATCTGTCTCTGTGAGACTTTTTTGAAGGATGTTTGTGTCAGCTGGAGAGTTGATTATGGCGCCCAGTTTTCAGTCGTCTGCGACCTTGGTGAGCCATAGTCCTCCCACGTTTGCCTGTACCTCGGAAATGTATATACCAAACAAGAGTGGTCCCAGGACAGAACCCTGTGGGACTCCACTTGTGACTGGTTTCGAGTCTGACATGGCTCCAGCAACTCTCACTCTGTGGGTTCTGTCTTTGAGCCAGTTTGTGACCCATCTTGTGACATAGGGGTTTATATTTAAGCTGGATAGCTTATCTATGATGCCCGAGTGGGGTATTGTGTCAAATGCCTTTGCAAGGTCCAGATAGGCTGTGTGGACTACCTTCCCTTCATCTATGGCTTTGATGACTGTTTCGAAGAAGTCAACCAGGTTCAAAAGGCAGGATCTGCCCTTGACAAAGCCGAACTGGGAAGGATCTAGTGTCTGTAGGTCCCCAATGTCTTTGTTTATGAGCTCCATGATGATCCTCTCCATAGCCTTGCAGACTAAGCTAGTCAGGCTTATGGGGCGATAGTTTCCAGGGTCCGTAGAGGCTCCACCTTTGTGGAGTGGGACCACTGTTGCTGTACGCCATTCTGTGGGCACATATCCTGTAGTGAGGCTGAGATTGTATAGCTGTTTTATTTGAGGGATTAGTTCCTCTTGGAGTTCATGTAGGACACAACCTGGGACACCATCTGGTCCCATGGAAGCAGTGTTTTTTGCTTTGGAGAGGGCAGCCTTCACCTGAGCATCAGAGATGTTTGGGAGGCAGCCCTCTGCTGGGATAGATACTTGCTCTTTTGGGGGGGAGGGGGTGGAGAAGTTTGCACTGAACCTGTTTGCCAGGATATTGGCGATGTCTGTGGGTTCAGTGTATTTTTTGTTGTTTAGAATCAACTCAGAACAAGTCTGGGAGTTGCATCCCAGGTTTCTAACATAACTGAAAAAAGCCTTATGATTGTCTTTGGTATCCTGTGCAATTTTTCTCTCGAAGCTGGCCTTTGAGGATTTTATGAGGGATCGTAATTTTTTGCTAGTACTGATCAGAGATGCCTTCCCTATTAGGGATTTTGCTCTATCATGTAGTAGCTTCCTCCTTCTGTTGTACAGTTTATTTATGGCAGGGGTCCACCAGACTGGACGCCTGCCTTTGGATGATTGGGTCTTGGTTTTGTTTGGGATAGCATGATCCATGCATTCCTGGAGATGTCCGTAGAATGCATTTATATAGGATTCTGCAGTTTGGGCCGTAGTTTCCACTGGCCCTGGGGCCTTGAAGGATTCCACTTTGGTTTGAGAAGTGAGAAGTTCACTTTTGAGAAGTTTTTCACTGTGGTTTTCTGGGCTGGGGTGGGGTCGGGATGTGGACATCCAGTGAAATTAATTTATGGTCTGATCTTACCAATGAGGGATATACTTCTGGTGTGGAGCATAGAGTCCTCATGTTGGTAATGATCAGGTCTAGTATGTTGTCCCCTCTTGTGGGAGTGGTGACTAGTTGTTCCATAGCATTTGAGTTTATAATTTCCAGGAATCTTTGGGCTAAGGTGCTGGGGCTTGAGTAGTGCTCCCAGTCAATGTTTGGGTAGTTGAAGTCACCCAATATAATGGTGTTCGGAGAGATCTTCATGTTCTCCAATGTTTTCAGGAAAGCCGAGTGGGATTCTTGACTTTGAGAGGGTGGTCTGTAAGATGCTATAAACTGAAAAGCAGTCTTGCCCACTGTTAGTTGCACATGGATGGTCTCCGATACTCCGTGCAATGCCACTAACCTGGAGGTGTGGATATCCTTGATAAATATGGAAACTTCCCTCTCCTTTTGTGGATCAGTCCGGGTTTTGGGGCCGAAAAGCATGATATGAGGTATAGCCTGGTAGTGCTGGGGTGCTCTCTGGAGCCTTGAACCAGGTTTCTGTCACTGCAGAGATATCGATGTTCTCCATACTGAGGAGAGCTTTGAGTGCGTGCATCTTGAGGTTAAGACTTCTGGCGTTTAGCAGCATTACCCTTAGTTTCTTATTCCTTGTGCTGTCTATGGGAGTGGGTTTGACTTTTGAGCCTTGCCTAAAAAAGGCACTATGGGGGTGGCAAGAGCCTTTGCCAATATCCGAAAGCCCAGTGGTGACAGGTGCAAGCCATCCCTAGCGAAGCCTGACTAGATCGTCCTTTGCAAGCAGCAAGTCATTCAGGTGATTGTGCAGTTAACTGTCAACTGTAAATTGAAATTGATTATTTACCTATCATCACTAAGAGAACAGACAGATAACTCACTTCAAAACAGAACATCACTTTCCAGCCTTGCTTGAACTTGCCAAGGTATGCAGTATATACACTATTCTTATCACCCAAACAGGCACCTCTTATCATTTAAACTGCTACAAAATATGCTGAATACACCACACAGCCTGAATGAATGAAAAGGAAGAAGAAAACTATATAATCTGTGACCCTGACAAATGATAAAACTATCAACTCCCTGTTCCTTAAGGTTTTGATTCTTCCAATAAATCCTAAAAAGTACACCTTCCCACAGCTGACTCCATGGACTTTGTGCTTGCTCTCTCTCATCTAAAATGTCTAGTAAAGTATACAGTCTTCAAAAAAAGTATATGTGAACACAGCTGTATTATGTGGTGTATTTCCCAGAACATCCAAAGTATTTTCTAAAGAACACCATGGTGGCCATCAAAGTTTATCAGCAGGCATAGGGAGTTTTAGAAGATGTACTGCTTAGCTACAGGTGGTACCTACAACTAAATGATAAGTGACATGCTTTGATTTTAATTTGAGATGCTCAGGACTCAAACATTGTAGTTTTCTTTTCAGATCCTAACTAATTGCAGTACCACTGTAAGGAGGTAGCCTGTATCCCTTTGTCAGTTCTGTCACTAATAAAACTAGCTGGTGCTGACTCTATCAAAATTATGTTACCGAAATTAACAAATCTTTCTGTTTATAATGTTATAAATTGTAAACTACAAAATACACAGAAACAACTCACTATTAATCTGCATTTGCTATACTTTTCCACATTCAGCTGTCAAGGTTAGAACCCATTCATGGGGAATTCCATATCTCGACTGGTAGCTCATCCCTCTAATGATACTCACAAGACCACACACTGCCAGCGTCAAGCTCTTCAAAGCAAGTAACATATTAATCTGTCTTTTGTAATAATAAAGATGGAAAGCAGTTCAGTGTCATCTTACCCACCCCTACCGTTAATCATCTCACTTTAGACATATCTCTGCACATCCTTATCTAATCTGTTGCAACCATCTAGAGCCACTGAGAGATCATTTAATTTCACTGCAATGAAATGTCTTAGCCAGCCTGCTGATGGGTTTCTCCTCTCTCCTACAAGTAATCGAGGTTCATAGAACTTCTCTTATAATGGTGGGCCAGCAGGAGATGTAGAATGTCACAGCCAAAGGCCTTTTGTCTCATCCTTCCAGAAGAGATGAAGTGAAAGTAGTTGATCTAGGCCTTCACTCTGCTACATGCCTGAAGGTTACACCACTGTGCTGTGCATGGTTATACTTTACATGGTAGAACCTTAGGGATCGGTTCTTGTGCACTGATTAAAGGGTTGAAGATTGCTTAAAGTTCCACTGCTTCCAGAACACAATGCCAGAGGATGTCTTTTACATAAGGCAACCAATTACATACTGGGTTAAAAATTCAATCTTTTTGCATCTGCTTTTAGGTGCTCAGCACATGGCCATAACTTGACCAATTCTTAACAAGGTCTCCAAAGTTTAACATAACATCAGTTCAGACTAAATGGCTATTTTCCATGTGAGTAAGATGTGCATTATAAAAATCTTGTCCAAATTCATATACCCTGGCCAAAGTTATGCACCTGTGTTTATGCATCACTATGAAGTCAGAACCGAAATGACAGACAAAACCTTTTGATTGGCCATGCAAAAATTGTTTACATGTATTTTGAATACATATACATACACACACACACACACACACACACACACACACACACACACACAGACATATAAGTTCTGCTGATGTTTGTCCCTCATCATAGGTTGCAGGGGTGATTTTCCCCTTTGCAAAAATTAATTAAAATTCTTTTTTTTTTTTTTTTTTTTGCCTGCCCATGTTTCAGATGTCTCGGACCTTCTTTTTTTTTACCTTCTGGTTCATCGGCTATCATGAAGTTGATGTTTCATAGTAAAACCAGGAGCAGGACCCTGTAAGTTTACTCAGGACTGGACACTGGCTTACAGATACGCATTAACTGAGTCTTCTGCTGCAGAATGTGCATAAATTTGAGAATATTACTTAAGCAGGCAGCCATTACAAAAGGTGTGGTGCTAGCATAAGTTATTCCACAGCTGTACATCAGAAATACTTAAAATTATTTTTGTTGTAGGGAGTAATTTACTAATATAGTCCATTAAAGGAGACAGTTAAACAATATGCTGTTATAGTTCATAAAACGTTACCTGATAGGCAGATAGTACACAGAGAACGGGGGGGGGGGGGTATGTACAGTCATGTCACCAGACATACAGCCCAGAATTGTTCTGTCACATCAGGAGACTAGTTCTCAGAGGCCAAAGCCTCCTGCACATGTAAATACAAGGCCTGCTCAAA
Organism: Protopterus annectens; assembly: GCF_019279795.1. Lineage (NCBI taxonomy): Eukaryota > Metazoa > Chordata > Ceratodontiformes > Protopteridae > Protopterus > Protopterus annectens. The sequence continues at coordinate 1,361,971,550 of NC_056743.1, forward strand.
GAGAGGGTCTCAAACCACAGCAGTACCACCTGAAACTACTTAAAGAGCTGCCAGCACTAGAAGGCATAACAGGGCATAACAGGCAAGTTTCCTCCTCAAATGCTTAGAAGCTAAAAAGAGAATGTGGGGCACCTTAAAAGAGCTGGATGAACCTGATGGTTCTGTGAGAAGATCTACATGAGCTAACAGTAGAACAGAGAAGGTAGCTGGCGTACTGCAACACAGCAGTGAATACTAGTTCTCCATGCTTCTATGCACTACTAGTGAATTGTGAAAAGATGCATGACCTGGGCAGCGAAAGGACAAGAGGAAACAATATTCAAACTTTTGAATGTGAGCAAGAAGGGGGTTATGTGTAGTTGGCTAGCTGTACAGTCATTTAGCCATTCTCTGACATTCATTTTTTTTCTTCCCTACACTTGTGTAATACAGGATGTTGGCAAGTGTATCAAGGTGGTGTCCATAGAGTTATTTTAGGACAGTGCAATGCATAGAAGCCCTCTTGATAGTGCTTAAAGAATTTGTGTCACTGAATGAATATCTGGGAGCAATCCTGAGGACACCCAATGTAGAAAATACTGTGGAGCTTTTCAGTTTTTAAAATTTGGATACTGGCCCATTAACGCAATCAGTTTCTCTTATAATTGTACTACACATCATTGTACTACACACTCGCCTTCAGAAGCTCGAGTTTTCAAAAACTCAAAATTCATATTGTTGAGATGACATGATCGAGTTTCCAAAAACTCAAAGCTTATGATTGAAGACGGCTGTACAGTGAGGATCAGGGAATTTATCCTATTCCCCACTGTAGTGTAATCTCAGAGTTGGTATATATAATATTCAAGGGGTGGTACAGGGAGGCTTGTCCTCTTTTAAAAATGTAGAAAAAAGGCAGATTTTTGTTAGTTTTTTGAAGTTCGAGATTTTGGAAACTTGATCATATTGTCTCGACAGTATAAATTGAGAGTTTCTGGAAAACAAGCTTCTGACATAGAACCAGATGTGTGTGTGTGTGTGTGTGTGTGTGTGTGTGTGTGTGTGTGTGTGTGTGTGTATGTGTGCGTATGGATTTCATATTTCAAGTTGAAGTATGATGACTGGATAATACCTAATAGTATAATATTAAAATAACAGTTTTGGACAATGAAAGATGAGAGCCACATTCAAGATAATACACATATTTCCACTCTGATGTGTGCAAGCAGCAGACTATCAGAGCAAATAAACTTATGTGCAGAGCAGTAGTTTTTCCTGTCTTTTGTTACATAATTGTTGGTGTGGAGGGACTGTAAACGTATTGTAACTTTTTTTCCAGTGGTGATTATTAGGCTAATGACCTCAGAGAAGCCCTTTTAAGCCTAGACAATGCTTCCCAAGGTGAGACTCAAACTTTGTACCTTATGCCTGTGAGGTAAACACCTTAACCATTGTTCAGCCATTGTTGAAATGTTTTTTTTTTTTTTGTTAAGGAAAGGAACAATCTTACACTGGACAAGATTAGCGATGAGTTTGTCAGGACTTGAAAAGGTTCTCCAACTAAGAAGTCAGCAAAGCTCATTTCATTCTGTGAACGTCTAAGTTGCAAAATGTTTTAATGAAATATTGAACCTTGTTGTTATAACTGCAGATAATAGATCACTGGGGGAGTTTGGGAAGGCTCACTGTCAAATACAATGGGTAAGGGCAAGTGAAAGTCACACTGCTGAGATCAGTTGCTTATTATTTGGGGAAAATTTTAATTAACATATTTAGACAGCTCATCTACACAAGACAGATTGATTGATCACTGCTATATTTTGCTAGCCCTCATTATAGGATGTATATTTATTTATTTAACATTTATTTACAGGGAAGTCTGACTGGGACAGAGCCCATTTTCAGCAGATGCCTGGGGAGAAATGCTCCAGACGCATGTCTTTGGAATGTGGGAGGAAACTGAAGCACCTGGAGGAAACCCACGCAAATGCAGGGAGGATATACAGACTCCGCACAGAAGGCTGCCCAGCCAAGAATCGAACCGGAGAATATCTTGCTGTGAGGTGACAATGCTAACTGTTGTACTGATCAGAAGATTGCCAGGAATGCTGGGATAACTGCAACAGAAGTGTTCTTTATTGCTCTGTTATGACTGATGTTGACAGTTGTCACTGTAATTTCCTGTTGCATGTTTGACATTATGGCTCATGGCATCTAGCTCTGGAGTGAAATGAAATATATTCTGTGTATTTGATTTGATATCTTTTTAAGGGTTCTGTGGCATCATGGTACTAAAGTGTTCAAGTAAGCAAACTGATGGTTTAGGGAAGTCACTAGACATAAAGTGATGTAAACAAGGACAAATGAAAAATTTGTTTATAAGAATGACATTTGGTGACAACTATCATATCAGAGAAGGATATTAGTGATGATGGAGAGGTGGGCTGCAATGGTGATACTGTAGTTTAAGAGTGTAAAGCTCTAACTGGAAATTTCTAAATAAACAGTGAATGCTACTATTCTAGCTGGGGAAGATGGGAATCAACAAGAGGGATGGGGTTTTGAAAAGGAGCATAAAGCTCAGAGAAAGATGTTGCCTAGTGGTTTTATTAGGAAACACAGTGATAGAGGTAAGGCAAGTGTAATGACCTTGTGATGATAAATGTAAAGGGTAGGTATGGTCACTTGTGGTGGTATGTACAAAGGGTTAAAAAAATGACAGTGAGAGGGCTAGATACTCTAGGTGCCTGAGGGACCATGACCTGCTGTGGCTGTGCAGATGACCTGAGGTGGAGGACGAGTGAAAACTTACTATGTATAGGGAGAGCACAGGTAGACCTGATGGCCCTATCCAAAGACACATGGGTTCTAGCTCTGGGTCTATGGCAGGGGGACATCAGGGACGGTGAGTAAAGGGAAATAAAACATATGGGAGGTCCAGAGTTACAACACACAAGGAAAATACACATTTAGCTATGTTGTAGGCATTAAAACCTAAGGCTAGGAGAGTGGGCAACTTTTAAAAGAGGGATTTTAGGCGGTTATATATGGTATGTACTAATGGGGTCAGGATGACCAGCAGTGGTACTAATCAGAGAGAAATTAGGCTAGGAAAACAATAAGTATGAATAAGTGGGATGGAAGGTAGTGATTGGGAAGCTGTGTTTGGGTGGTAAAGGGATGATGCTAGGATCTTACTGTGGAACAAATGAGCATACAAGCGATGACATAAAAGAATAGTTTATAGCTACAAAAAGAGTCTGAGAGGAGTGGGATAAAATGTTATTAGAAAGGATTTTAATATGATGATGCATTGGGAGAATGACAGATTGGAGTGGTGGAGTATCCTGAACATTGTCAAAAGGTCATGTATAAGGAGAAAGAGGAACTTGAGTTGGTATACGGAAACAGAATTGGATCAAAAGAGATGATTTACATTTTTGATAGACAAATGGACACAAGAGACAGTAAAGCAGGATACTTTTTTCATAGACAAACGTACACAAGAGACAGTAAAGCAGTATGTGGACAGACATGGTGGTGACAGTAGATGTAGGGCATGTGCATATTTCTGACAAATGAATTTCAGATCATGTGATAGCAGTGAGAGGTGGAGTGCAAAGGCAGGGCAAGAGAATGAGTGGTAACATGGTCCTACAATATGGAGAGCTATGGATAACAATGAGTGGTTAAAACGCATGTAGAATAGGTAGTGCAGGACAACAGAGGGGAGGGAGCCAGGTGTGGAGCATGAATGGCATGGTATTACAGCAGCAAGGGCAGGTAGTGCAGGAAAACAGAGGGGAGGGAGCAATGTGTGGAGAATGAATGATATGGTATTACAGCAGCAAGGACAGGTAGAATTATGCAATGCAGAACGTATGGGAACTCAGAGCAAGATAAGAAAACTGCAGACTAAAGGCAGATGAGAGGAAGCTGGGCCTTCTGCATGAAGAAAATAAAAAAGGGAAGGATAAAATATAGTACAGAGGCTAAGGAAGCTAATACACTGAAAAAAAAGCAGAAGTGACTCAGGTTAAGGCAAAACTGTGGAGATGGGTGCAAAGTGGTGGATGACAAGAGGAGGTATACAAAAAAGTATTATTACAGAAACTGAAGGAGCAGGGAAAGCAGACTTGAATTAAATAAGTAAAGAGAAGTAAAGAGAAGAGAGTATAAGTAGTGATATATATATATATATATATATATATATATATATATATATATATATATATATATATATATATATATATATATATATATATATATATATATATATATATATATATATATATATGAAGTAGTTCAGGCGTTCTATAGGAAATTGTGTAAGGAAAAGAGACAAGAAAAAGGGTATTTGATACCTGGGAGGTCTGGTGCTGATGTAAGAACATAAGGATTAAATTAACAGGTGAACAGGTATGGGTGATGTGGCTGCAGTGATCAAACATGTAAAATGTTTGAAGGCATGGGGCCAGAGGGTTTTCCAGCCACCTTTTACAAAAGGGTCGGTAAAGAGATGGTGACCAGTGCAAATATTCAGAGATATTATGGACACAGATGTGTTCCTAAATTTATGAAGAAAGTATATGTTCTGGTGTTACCAAATGTAAAGGTAATCATGAGATGTGACTATATGTGGGGTGCTGATACCAAAATATTGACTAGGAAATGAGTAACTAAGCTAGAAGGAAAGCTGTCTAAAATCGCTGCGGAAGTGCAGCTAGATTTTGAGAGAAGGAGCTCCCTGAAGCATTACTAGAGGTTGATTTTAAATGTTGTAGTCTGGATGGACAGGGAAGGGAAGGGCAGGGTAAGGAAGGAATAGGATTAATACAGATCCATAAACATTTGCTGGTGTCAGTTGGCAAGCTTTGTTTAGAGCATTAGGTCATCTGGAGGAGTAGGCCATATTCTTTCAGGGAATAAAATCCATGCATGATGGGCCAGTGATTAAGATCATAATTAAATGATGATCGCTGGATAAGTGGCATTAAGGAGGGGGATGTGGTGACATTGCTTCTTATCATGATGGGGAAACTGGCACACAGAATATAGCCAAACAAAATGGTTGGGGAGGCAAGCATAAAGAATTAGTTTACAAGGTACTATTGAGGATATTTAGGGAATGTTTCTAGATGTGTTGGACATGTTTGCATAACATGTAAAAGCAGAGGTTTAACATATTGTAATAAAGGTATTGGTAATTATTGGGGTGGTATAGAGAATAAAGTAGAGGAAAGGCTGCCATGTATGGTGGAATGGTGGTTGGATAAAAGTACTTGGGTCTGAAGGTGTTTTCCGTGGTTAAGGAAAGTAAAGCATAAAAATGGAGGGAGTTGACAGGACAGTTCAGTGGGTGTGCTAGATAAGGGTCAGTGAAGACGTTTTGTTTGGTGGAGGATATACATGGAGAGAATAATGGCACTGACACTAGAGTTCCATCTGCTAAAGGAAATATAACCTCTTTTTGTAAATTTATTTGGAAATGTACAAGAGGCTGAATCAGCTGGGAAGGGTGAAAATAGCTAAAAACCTAGGAGAGTAAAAAATGACAGACTTTAGCAGGTCCATAGTAATAGCAAATATGGAAGAGAAACCATGGAGGAAGGAGGATGCTGATATTCCAAGAGGGGAGTGAGAGAAGTATAAAGATGAGGGAAGGAGAGACATAAAGAGGATATCAGAAAAGAATAGGGATAAACATACCTCTTGACTGCCCAGAATTTTGTAGAATGTCCTCATTTTGCCTTATATGTTAGGTATGGTCCTTGTTTTCTGGCAAATCATTGAGGATTTCAATCACCAAATGATATACAGTTGACTTTCTGAATTTATATTCTTTATTAAAAAAGTGTGATCTATAAGAACAATAGCTGAAATCTGAAGCTGAGTTTGTCCCTTTGTCCATCCACTGTTTCTGTCTTTGTCCGGAATTTATGAGCAAAGAAACTGTGATACTGATGATAAGGACAAGTTTATTGTGGGGCAGGCAATCAGAACACAGGGAAGGACTGAATGGCCATATGTGGGAGGTATTTGAGGACAGAACAGTAAAGTAGAGGAGAAATGATCTGATATTTGAACAGGACTTGGAATCTGATCAAGATGCAGACAGATCTTAAGAATGACAGGTGGTAGGGGAGAAATATAAATCAAAGTGAGGAGGTCCTTTTATTGTTGTACAAATTATAAGTAAGGGCATGGCATCTAGGTCCAAAGATGTCATTATCCCACTGTACTCAACCCTTATCAGACTAATTATAGAGTACAGTGCTCCCTTTGGTATGTAGCTGACCAGTCATATGGCGCAACCTCAAAGATTCCTTACAAAACGAATACAAGGCATAACAAATCTGCCTTATAAAGCCCTTTCCCTCTATTCAGTCTCATACAGATTGCTGTAGGGTAATCTATGCCTGGCCTACAACCCCTGCACTTATGATTCTCCTACATATCTTAGTCAAAGAGCACCAGAAATATGAGGTCTAGGGACCGGAATTATAACTGTGACTTAAACAGAACATGCTAGAGAGACAGATATGTGTCTCAGACACTGCCCCTCCTATGGAACAGGCTTGCCATCCATGTGAAGCTGAGTTAGTCTAATACCCAGTTTAAGAGCAACCTAGACCAGTGAATTGAGCAGGAATTTACACAAGACCTGGTACTTGAGGATATAACTCAAGGACTTATGGACAGTGGTAGCATATAAATGCCTAGCTCTCAATGTTCTGTTTAGATGCAGGGCAGCATTATTCTGTCGGAAAAACCTGGCTAGGCTTAGAAAGGTCCCTAGGTCATTACCATAGTAATAGTCTATGAATGTATTAAGGGTTGGTGTGCAAGGTGATCATATCATGGCTCAACTGAACTAGGAAGAGTTTCAAAGATGATGGATGTAAAATATGTGGATAAGCATGAATGGTTCAGAATCAAGAAGGGGAGGATAGAAGTAAAGTCTAAGGAGTTAATGGCAAAGATAGAAATGGCAAGGATGAAGGAATAGGGGTAGGGGACAAATAAGGGATGGAAAAGAGATGATGGGTGAGAGATGATGATCAAGTCAAAGAAAGTAGGACCAGTACTGGACCTGTAGCTAAGGCTATTATATACATGCTATAGAGGGACCTGTAGCTAAGGGTATTATATATATGCTATACAAAGACCTGTACCTAAGGCTATTATATACATGCTTCAGAAGGACCTGTACCTAAGGCTATTATATACATGCTAGAGGGATCTGTAGCTAAGGGTATTATATACATGCTACAGAGGAACCTGTACCTAAGGGTGTTATATGCATGGTATAGAGGGATCTGTAGCTAAGGGTATTATATACATACTACAGAGGGACCTGTACCTAAGGGTGTTATATATATGCTATACAAAGACCTGTACCTAAGGCTATTATATACATGCTTCAGAAGGACCTGTAGCTAAGGCTATTATATACATGCCATAGAAGGACCTGTAGCTAAGGGTATTATATACATGCTAGAGGGATCTGTAGCTAAGGGTATTATATACATGCTACAGAGGGACCTGTACCTAAGGGTGTTATATGCATGCTATAGAGGGATCTGTAGCTAAGGGTATTATATACATGCTACAGAGGGACCTGTACCTAAGGGTGTTATATGCATGCTATAGAGGGATCTGTAGCTAAGGGTATTATATGCATGCTACAGAGGGACCTGTAGCTAAGGGTGTTATAAGCATGCTATAGAGGGACCTGTAGCTAAGGGTATTATATACATGCTACAGAGGGACCTGTAGCTAAGGGTGTTATATGCATGTTATAGAGGGATCTGTAGCTAAGGGTGTTATATACATGCTATAGAGGGACCTATAGCTAAGGATGTTATATACATACTATAGAGGGACCTGTATCTAAGGGTGTTATATGCATGCTATAGAGGGATCTGTAGCTAAGGGTGTTATATGCATGCTATAGAGGGACCTGTAGCTAAGGGTATTATATACATGCTATAGAGGGATCTGTAGCCAAGCGTGTTATATGCATGCTATAGAGGGATCTGTAGCTAAGGCTATTATATATATGCTATAGAGGGACCTGTAGCTAAGGCTATTATATGCATGCTATAAAGGGACCTGTACCTAAGGCTATTATATACATGCTATAGAGGGATCTGTAGCTAAGGGTATTATATACATGCTATAGAGGGACCTGTAGCTAAGGCTATTATATGCATGCTATAGAGGGATCTGTAGCTAAGGGTATTATATACATGCTATAGAGGGATCTGTAGCTAAGGGTGTTATATGCATGCTATAGAGGGACCTGTAGCTAAGGGTATTATATACATGCTATACAGGGATCTGTAGCCAAGCGTATTATATGCATGCTATAGAGGGATCTGTAGCTAAGGCTATTATATACATGCTATAGAGGGACCTGCAGCTAAAGCTATTATATGCATGCTATAGAGTGATCAGTAGCTAAGGCTATTATATACATATGTGTATATATATATATATATATATATATATATATATATATATATATATATATATATATATATATATAGATATATATGCTATAAAGGGACCTGTAGCTAAGGCTTTTATATGCATGCTATAGAGGGACCTGTAGCTAGGGCTGTTATATACATGCTATGGAGGGATCTGTAGCTAAGACTAATATATACATGCTGTAGAGGGATCTGTAGTTAAGGGTGTTATATGCATGCTATAAGGGACCTGTAGCTAAGGCTATTTTATACATATATATATATATATATATATATATATATATATATATATATATATGCTATAGAGGGATCTGTAGCTAAGGCTATTATATATATGTTATAGAGGGAACTGTAGCTAAGGCTATTATATACATGCTATAGAGGGATCTGTAGCTAAGTGTATTATATACATGCTACAGAGGGACCTGTAGCTTAGGCTATTATATGAGGGATCTGTAGCTAAGGGTATTATATACTTGCTACAGAGGGACCTGTAGCTAAGGGTGTTATATGCATGTTATAGAGGGACCTGCAGCTAAAGGTATTATATACACGCTATAGAGGGATCTGTAGCTAAGAGAGTTATATGCATGCTATAGAGGGACAAGTAGCTAAGGGAGTTTTATGCATACTATAGAGGGACCTGAAATGAAGGGTATTATATACATTCTATAGAGGGATGTGTAGCTAAGGGTGTTATATGCATACTATAGAAGGATCTGTAGCTAAGGCTATTATATATATGTTATAGATGGACCTGTAGCTAAGGCAAATTATATGCAAGCTATAGAAGGACCTGTAGCTAAGGCTGTTATATACATGCTATAGAAGGATCTGTAGCTAAGGCTATTATATACATGCTAAAGAGGGGACCAGTATCTGAGGCTATTATATACATGCTATAGAAGGATATGTAGCTAAGGGTATAATATACATGCTACAGAGGGACCTGTAGCTAAGGGTGTTATATGCATGCTATAGAGGGACATGTAGCTAAGGGTATTATATACATGCTATAGAGAGATCTGTAGCTAAAGCTATTATATGCATGCTATAGAGGGATCTGTAGCTAAGGCTATTATATATATGCTAAAGAGGGACTTGTAGCTAAGGTTATTATATGCGTGCTATAGAGGGACCTGTAGGTAAGGCTCGAGGGATCTGTAGCTAAGGCTGTTGCATACATGCTTTTGAGGGATCTGTAGCTAAGGGTGTTATATGCATGCAATAGAGGGACCTGTAGCTGAGGCCATTATATACAAGCTATAGAGGGACCTGTAGCTAAAGCTGCTATATACATGCTATAGAGGGATCTGTAGCTAAGGGTGTTATATGCATGCTATGAGGGACCTGTAGCTAAGGCTATTATATATATGCTATAGAGGGATCTCTAGCTAAGGCTATTATAAATATATATGCTATAGAGAGATCTATAGCTAAGGCTATTATATACATGCTATGGAGGGATCTGTAGCTAAGGCTATTATATAGATGCTACAGAGGGACCTGTACCTAAGGGTGTTATATGCATGCTATAGAGGGATCTGTAGCTATGGGTATTATATACTTGCTACAGAGGGACCTGTAGCTATGGGTGTTATAAGCATGTTACAGAGGGACCTGTAGCTAAGGGTATTATGTACATGCTATATAAGGATCTGTAGCTAAGGGTGTTATATGCATGCCATAGAGGTATCTATAGCTAAGGCTATTATATACAAGCAATAGAGGGGATGTGCAGCTAAGGCTATTATATATATGTTATAGAGGGACCTGTAGCTAAGGGTATTATTTACATGCTACAGAGGGACCTGTAGCTAAGGGTGTTATATGCATGCTATAGAGGGACATGTAGCTAAGGGTATTATATGCATGCTATAGAGGGACCTGTAGCTATGGCTACATATATTATCACATTATATACATGCTATGGAGTGATCTGTAGCTAAGGCTATTATATACATGCTATAGAGGAATCTATAACTAAGGGTGTTATATGCATGCTATAGAGGGACCTACAGCTAAGGGTATTATATACATGCTATAGAGGGATCTGTAGCTAAGGGTGTTATATGCATGCTATAGAGGGATCTGTAGCTAAAGCTATTATATATATGCTATAGAGTGACCGGTAGCTAAAGCTATTATATGCATGCTATAGAGGGATCTGTAGCAAAGACTATTATATATATGTTACAGAGGGACCTGTAGTTAAGGCTATTATGCATGCTATAGAGGGACCTGTAGCTAAGGCTGTTATATATATGCTATAGAGGGATCTGTAGCTAAGACTATTATATACAAGCTATAGAGGGGACCGTATCTAAGGATATTATATACATGCTATAGAAGGATCTGTAGCTAAGGGTATTATATTCATAGGTTCATATGTTCATAGGTTCATACTAGGCTATCTGCCCTAGGGCATTTATAAGTCTAGCCAGAGTGTGTTTGGCTTTCGCCACCCATTTTAAATGAATTTTACTATACCTTTTTTCGAGGTTAGTATACTGTGCCTCTGTCTAACAGTGACACAGAAGTGATACCCGGGGTAAACCTACTATCTCCCATCCACTCATCAAGATTCCTCTTGAAGAGAGTCAATGAGGGACTCTGCCTAACCTGGACTGGGATTTTATTTCAGAGTGAAGGGAGCCTCTGGGTTATGAATGTGTCCCTCCAGCATGTCCTATTTATTTCAATGCTGAGGTTCAAGTCTCTTGAGCACGTAGCTTGATGGGATTTGGATTTTCTGAGGTGCAGCATGTCCATTAATTCCGGGTTGGACATGGCTTTATACATCAGGCACAGATCGCCTCTGAACAGGCGGTATGCCACTGAGTAGAGCTGGAGTTTCTTTAACCAGGCAGCATATGGCATCTGTCTGAGCCCTTTGAGCCTCTTGGTGAGGTACTTTTGGGATCTTTCCAGTTGCTGCAGGTGTCTGGTAAGGTACATCCCAAAAGGGGCACTGTACTCAATTATGGGCCTGATGAGGGATGAGTAAAGAGGCACGATGACCTCCCCTGATCTAGATGTGAATCCTTTCATGATTAGGTGGGCTATATAAAATGTTTTTCTAACCACTTTGGCCACGTGGTTGTCAAATGAGAGATTGCTATCAACTTGGGTCCCCAGGTCCCTAATTACTTCTTCCGTACTTAATAGATTACCACCTATGTGATAATTTGTGGGCACTTTGTTTTTGCCAAAGGGGATGACTATACACTTTTTGGCATTTAGTTTGAGGTCATGGCTCTGGCACCAGTTGTCTGTTTCTATGAGGCCCTTTTGTAGGATGCTTGTGTCGGCTGGAGAGTCGATTATGGCGCCCAGTTTGCAGTCATCTGTGAACTTGGTCAGCCACAGTCCTTCCGTGGTAGCCTGTACCTCCAAGAAATATATACCAAACAAGAGAGGTCCCAGGACTGAGCCTTGTGGGATGCCACTTGTAACTGGTTTGGAGTCTGACATGGCTCCAGCAATTCTAACCATGTGGGTTCTGTCCTTGAGCCAGTTTGCAACCCATCTAGTGACATAGGGGTTTATATTTAAGCTGGTGAGCTTATCTATAATGCCCAAGTGGAGTATTGTATCGAAGGCTTTTGCAAGGTCCAGGTAGGCTGTGTGGACCACCTTCCCCTCGTCAATGGCCTTGGTGACTGTTTCAAAGAAATCAACCAGGTTTAAGAATCAGGATCTGCCATTAACAAAGCCGAACTGGGAAGGATCCAGTGTCTGTAGGTCCCCAATATCTTTATTTATGAGGTCCATGATGATCCTTTCCATAGCTTTGCAGACCAAGCTAGTCAGGCTTATGGGGCAATAGTTTCCAGGATCCGTTGAGGCACCACCTTTGTGGAAAGGGACCACTGTTGCTGTACGCCACTCTTTGGGTACATATCCTGTAGTAAGGCTGAGACTGAACAGTAGTTTTATGTCTGGGTTTAGTTCTTCTTGGAGTTCACGTAGGACGCAGTCCGGGACACCGTCTGGTCCCATTGATGCTGTGTTTTTTGCTTTGGAGAGGGCGGATCTTACCTGAGTATCTGTGATGTCAGGGGGGCAGCACTCTGCTGGGATAGATATTTGCTCTTTTGGTGGGGAAGGGGGGGAAAAGTTTGCGCTGAACCTGTCAGCTACGATGTTGGCAATGTCTGTGGGATCGGTGTACTTTTTTGTCATTTTGGACTAATTCTGTGCATATCTGGGAATTCCCACCCAGGTTCCTAACATAACTAAAGAAAGCCTTGTGATTATCCTTTGTGTCCTGTGCAATTTTTCTCTCGAAGCTGGCCTTAGACGATTTTATGAGTGCCTGTAGTTTTTTGCTAATACTGATCAGAGATGCCTTCCCTTTTTGGGATTTTGCTCTGTCATGTAGTAGCATCCTCCTTCTATTGTATAGTTTGCTTATGGCTGGGGTCCACCAGACAGGACGCCTAACTTTGGAGGATTGGGTCTTGGTTTTATTTGGGATTGCATGATCCATGCATTCCTGAAGGTGTTCATAGAATGCGTTTATAAAGGATTCTGTGGTCTGGGCCGTATTTTCCACAGGCCCGGGGCCTTTGAAGGATTCCACCTCGGTTTTGAGAAGTGTGAAATTTGCTTTAGAGAAGTTTTTCACTGTGGTTTTCCGGGCAGGGGCTGGGGTCGGGATGTGAATATCTAGTGAGATTAGTTTATGATCTGATCTTACCAGTGAGGGATACACTAGAGTCCCCATGTTGGTGATGATCAGGTCCAGTATGTTTTCCCCTCTTGTGGGAGTGGCAACAAGTTGTTCCATAGCATTTGAGTTTATAAATTCTAGGAACCTTCGGGCTAGGGTGTTGGAGCTAGAGTAATGCTCCCAGTCTATGTTAGGGTAGTTGAAGTCACTCAATATAATGGTGTTTGGAGAGACCTTCATATTTTCCAGTGTTCTCAGGAAGGCCGAGTGGGGTTCCTGGGTTTGGGAGGGTGGTCTGTAGCAGGCTATAAACTGGAAGGCAGTTTTACCTACTGTTAGTTGCACATGGATAGTCTCTGATGCTTCGTGCTGTGCCACCAACCTGGAGGTGTGGGTATCTTTGATGAATATTGATACTCCCCCTCATTTTGTGGTTTGGTCCAAGTTTTGGGGCCGAAAAACATGGTATGAGGTATAACCTGGTAGTGCTGGGGTGCTCTCGGGAGCCTTGAACCAGGTTTCTGTTACTGCACAGATATCGATGTTCTCCATGCTAAGGAGAGTTTTGAGTGCGTGCATCTTGAGGTTTAGACTTCTGGCGTTGAGTAGCATTACTCTTAGTTCCTTATCCCTTGTGATACCTATGGAGGTGGGTTTGTCTTTTGAGCCTTGCCTAAAAAAGGCACTATGAGGGTGGCAAGAGCCTTTGCCAATATCCAAAAGCCCAGGGGTGACAGGTGCAAGCCGTCCCTAGCGAAGCATCATGGCTTGTCGAGCATGTCATCCCAGGCAGACAGGCATTGGATCCCCTTTGAATGACACCAATACTTAAGCCAATTGTTGAAATTGATCATCTTGTCTTCATATTGTGGCATCATTCTTGGTGAGGGTAAGATGCTACTCAAGGTCAGGGTCATACCAGCTTGGGCTACATGCTCAGAGAGCTCCTCTATGTCTCTTTTCATGTAGTCCAGGGAGGTACGTCTCAGGTCATTCACACCAGCATGGACAATGACTGAGTTATATTTGTACTTGCCTTGGAGTTACCTGAGTGCTTGTTTTATGTGGCGGTTCCTAGCACCCGACAGGCAGCTCACCATGACCTTCTCCTTGTTCAGCCTGGTTAGCGGGACGTCACTGATGATAGAGTCACCTATTACAAGTGTACCAGGTGTGTTGTTTAGCCTTAAGGGCTGTGACTGTTCAGCACACTGGCTTTGTGAGCTATGTGTTGCACGTGTTTTGGGACCTGTAGCTAAGAGTGTTATATACATGCTATAGAGGGATCTGTAGCTAAGGGTGTTATATGCATGCTATAGAGGGATCTGAAGCAAAGGTTATTATATATATATATATATATATGTAATACAAGTATCTACAGATAAGGCTATTATATAGAAGCTATAGAGGGATGTGTAGCTAAGGCTATTATATGCATGCTATAAAGGGACCTGTAGCTAAGGCTGTTATATACATGCAATAGAGGGGCCTGTAGCTTAGGCTATTATATACATGCTATAGAGGGACCTGTAGCTAAGGCTGTTATATACATGATATAGAGGGATCTGTAGCTAAGGGTGTTATATGCATGCTATGAGGGATCTGTAGCTAAGGCTATTATATATGTATATATATATATATATATATGTAATACAAGTATCTATAGATAAGGCTATTATATAGAAGCTATAGAGGGATGTGTAGCTAAGGCTATTATATATATGCTATAGAGGGATCTGTAGCTAAGTCTATTATATATATGCAATAGCGGGATCTGTAGCTAAGGGTGTTATATTCATGCTATAGTGGGATCTGTAGCTAAGGCAATTATATACATGCTATAGAGGGATCTGTAGCTAAGGCTATTATATACATGCTAGAGCGGGACTTGCATCTAAGGCTGTTATATACATGCTATAGAAGGACCTGTAGCTAATGCTATTATATATATGCTACAGTGGGACGTGTTGCTAAGGCTGTTATATACATGCTATAGAGGGCTCTGGAGCTAAGACTGTTATATATATATATATATATATATATATATATATATATATATATCTACTATAGAGGGACCTGTAGCTTAGGCTATTATATACATGTCATAGAGGGATCTGTAGCTAAGGCTATTAAATACATGCTATAGAGGGATCTGTAGCTATCGGTGTTATAGAGGGACCTGTAGCTAAGGCTATTATATACGTGCTATAGAGGGATCTGTAGCTAAGGCTATTTTATATATATATATATATATATATATATATAATATATATATATGTGTGTGCTATAAAGGGATCTATAGCTAAGGCTATTTTGTACATGCTTTAGAGGGACCGTTAGCTAAGGCTATTATATACATGCTATACAGGGATCTGTTACTAAGGCTATTATATACATGCTATAGAGGGATCTGAAGCTAAGTCTGTTATATACATGCTATAGGGGGTTCTGTAGCTAAGGGTGTTATATGTATGCTATAAAGGGACCTGTAGCTACAGGTATTAAATACATTCTATAGAGGGACCTGCAGCTAAGGCTGTTATATACATGCTATAGAGGGACCTATAGCTAAGGCTGCTATATACATGCTACAGATGGATCTGTAGCTAAGGGTGTTATATGCATGCTATGAGGGACCTGTAGCTAAGGTTATTATATATATGCTATAGAGGGACCTGTAGCAAAGGCTGTCATATACATGCTACAGAGGGACCTGTAGCTAAGGCTATTATATATATGCTATAGAGGGACGTATAGCTAAGGCTGTTATATACATGCTATAGAGGGATCTGTAGCTAAGGCCGTTATATATATGCTATAGATGGACGTATATCTAAGGCTATTATATATGTGCTATAGAGGGATTTGTAGCTAAGGCTGTTATATACATGCTATAGCGGGATCTGTAGTTAAGGGTGTTATATGCATGCTATACAGGGACCTGTAGCTAACAGTATTATATACATGTTATAGAGGGATCTGTAGCTAAGGCTATTATATATATATGCTATAGAGGGACCTGTGGCTAAGGCTATTATATGCATGCTATAGAGGGACCTGTAGCTAAGGTTGTTATATACATGCTATAGAGGGATCTGTAGCTAAGGCTATTATATAAATGCTATAGAGGGAACCAGTATCTAAGCTATTATATACATGCTATAGAGGGACCTGTAGCTAAGGGTGTTATATGCATGCTATAGAGTGATCTGTAGCTAAGGGTGTTATATGCATGCTATGAGTGACCTGTAGCTAAGGCTATTATATATATGCTATAGAGGGAAATGTAGCTAAGTCTATTATATATATTCAATAGAGGGATCTGTAGCTAAGGGTGTTATATGCATGCTATAGTGAGATCTGTAGCTAAGGTTATTATATACATGCTATGTAGGGACCTGTAGTTAAGACTATTCTATATTTGCTATAAAGGGAAGTGTAGCTAGGGCTGTTATATACATGCTAGAGAGGGATCTGTAGCTAAGGCTGTTATATATATGCTATAGAGGGACCTGTATCTTAGGCTATTATATACATGCTATAGAGGGATCTGTAGCTAAGGTTCATAGGTTCATAGTTTAGTACTAAGCTAACTGCCCTTGCGAGCCATTTTAAGCCTAGCCCATTATCCCTTGTGAGACTCAAACCCTGCACCGTGTGTCTGTAAGGCAAGCACCTTACCATTAAGCCACCCTCCCAGTGCTATTATATACATGCTATAGAGGGATCTGTAGCTAAGGGTGTTATTTGCATGCTATAGAGGGACCTGTAGCTAAGGCTATTATATATGTGCTATAGAGAGATTTGTAGCTGAGGCTGTTATATACATTCTATAGAGGGATCTGTAGCTATGGGTTTTATATGGATGCTATAGAGAGACCTGTAACTAAGGGTATTATATACATGCTATAGAGGGATCTGTAGCTAAGGCTGTTATATACATGCTATAGAGAGACCTGCAGCTAAGGCTGTTATATACATGCTATCGAGGGATCTGTAGCTAAGGCTATTATATATATGCTATAGTGGGATCTGTAGCTGAGGCTATTATGTACATGCTATAGAGGGACCTGTAGCTAAGGCTGTTATATACATGGTATAGAGGGACCTGTACCTAAGGCTATTATATACATGCTATAAAGGGACCTGTAGCTAAAGCTATTATATAAATGCTATAGAGGGACCTGTAGCTTAGGCTATTATATAGATGCTATAGAACACTATTGATAACTAGGGAGGGAGAATGGCTGGCATGAGGATGCAACATGTTGCAAACACAGCACAAAGTAAGCAGACTCTCTGCACAAGGGTCATACTGTGAGAAGATGAGTGTGTTCAGGAATAACTGAGAGGACATTGGATAAAGGTACATGGGAAGGTATTTGGTTATTTTGCCTGTCTGGAGTGGAAGAGGTCAACAAAAATAACACTTGCAAATACATACATATATACATGTATGCATACACATACACAGACATGACATATCACCCTGTACATTGAGCACCTGCATTAGGTTACATACTTTATGCTTTCTTTGACTTCTTGGAGCAAACTTGAGATCCGCTGTTTTGCTGCTATATGGATGTTATATCATGCACGTCTGGTTCAGTCCTGAACCATGCACACTTACTGCAGTTTTGTCTTTCAGTTATGCAGCCTTTTCTTCTTGTTTACTTGAGTTTGTTAGCCACGGTATATGTGCTGTTCTTACAGACAGCCACACTGAGAGCAACTCTTTTGGAATCTGGCCCAATGTGTATGAAAGGCACTGTAAAGTCCCATATGAAGCTCTTCTGTCACACTACCTCTATCCAGCTTACTTTTTGTGAAACACAGTTTTCATCATAGCTGATTAATCAGAAAATACGTGTCATATCTTTAATGTTTCCTCATAGCTTGTAATTCAACTTTTATGCCTAGTGGCTTTCCATGGTTTAGTGAATTTATGGTATATGTATTCTTGCATAGAAAAAGTTTCTGTAACATTTTTCTGCTTTTTTTCATATTTAGTTTTCTACTTTGGCTTTATGTTCTCAGCAAGTAATATGTATATGCTGGCTATGTGAGTCAAGGAATACAGTAATAAAAAAAAGAAAAGAAAGGGGTAAACAAAAAGAAAGTTGAGATGGAAGAGAGAGAGGGAGAGACAGAGAAAGATTGTTTTTCTTTCCACTTTCTTGTGAATGTGGCATATGTTAAGACATCAGAATAGTGGGAGGGTTTTATAAATTTAGTGGTGTAGGTTTAATAATTTCCGGACTTCTGGTTTGCAGCTATCATAGCCCATTGTATGTAGAAATGCCATTATAAATGTTGTGCTCATTTTGTCTTTTCAGCAGCAAAATGTCAGCTAAATGAGGCATTTAACACTACTATGCTGATGGCACAAAAGTGCATACGGTAGTTTTTACTATTACGACATGTGCTTGTCATGTATGGTAAGGCATAGCATGTGTTAAATCATCACAAGATTTCGTGCTTTCTTTATTCAAGTACACATTAGTCACTACTAATGTTTTCTAAACTTTGGTTCCATTAAATTCTTTTAAATATTGGAGTACATTTTAGCAACATTATAAACTTTATACACAAAGCAAGGCAGTTTATTCTGACTTATGATGTGTATTCTCTTGTGCATCCACTGCATTTTTTTCTTTCTGTTATGTTCAGTTCTGTTGCATTTCCCTATTTATTCTCGTCCTACTGAATCTTAAGCTCGGCCTCTTCCATCCCGATGTTCCTCGCGCTTTTCATTTCTATACCAGCGATGCCCTTTCCATCCATTTCTGTTCTATCCCATTTCTGTTGTAGTACTTGTACAAGCAAGACAAACAAAAGTCTAAAAGCAAAGTTACAAAACAAATGCAACTTTATAAAACGTTATATACCTGGCAACAATCTTCAGATCTGTAACAGAAATCTAAAATGCTTCAGATCTATACTACAAAAAAAGTACAACAAAGTAAGGCTTTAGGTAAGAAAGCTGAACCCAGTATTTATTAAAAATCACTGCATATTTTGCAAGTGGCCTGTGAGTCTCTTTGTTCCTCTCATACCTCAGCTTCATGGTTACTGTAACCAAATCTTACCGTGAGTGAGAGTAACTGTGTACATGTGCAGGTGGGTGGGTTGTTGACTATGTGTATACAATCTGCTTAGACACACCGAACAGAAATGGGCTATTACATTTTGCTCTAATACAATGACTGCAGATACTGAGGAAATTGTACCTTTACAACATAGATCTTAAAAACTGCCTTCTAAATATAATCTTCTCAGATTTGCAAGTGGTCAGGTTTGGGATTAGGAGCAAACACACTCAGAACAAGGATCAAAGGCATATCTAATAACTTTGTAAATCAGTCCTAGTACGCTTGTTTTTACAGAACTGAATCTGCCGAAGTGCAGATTTTAGGCAGTACAAGTTGTTACAGATTCTATCGATATCTGTCAGATATGCTGAGCCTCTCAAAGTCATTCTTTAGGTTCCTTTTATATCTAGATTGCATTCACCTTTTTGTTTTTTAGCTTTAAAGCTGCTACTTTTTGTCCCATCAGCAGCATTCCTGCTCTGATATGGTGCATATGGAACCTCAAATATGTTTACTTATTTTGGCTGTTAGCAAGTGCTTACTAAAGATACTATGTTATTTTTTCAGAAAATGATGGGAATTTCTGAGTTCAGTTGATGAGGTGAAATAAATTTATTCAAAACCATGCCATATTTCTGTGCATTCAACTAGTTAAATTGGTTTCAGTTTTGTTTCTCAGCCCTGCCTCCTGCTGTAGCAGGAACAAAGTTGGGAATATGCATGAAACAGCCCCATTTCAGACAGTGCACATTTGAAAACTTTTAGTCCAAGCAGTATCGATATCGGTACATAATAGCTAATTGAAACAGCATTCAGAAGAATGTAAATTTTGTTTTTTCTTTTTCAAAGGTGACTGCAATTAACTGTGGGGAGAGTGCAGCGGGATCATTGGCTACATGGTGGTGAAAAATGCATTAAACCTGCTAAAACTCATTGACTCATTCTGTTACAAGTCCCAAAGGAACTAACTCACTAACACTTTTTAATACTTTTTTGCAGGGGGCAAGCCAACATACATCACCAGCCCCCCCCCCCCCCCCATTCTGAAATGTACACATACCAACTCTCCAGTGCCACAGACATAAGGAAGAGAAAAAACCTTGCCTCTTCCAAAAGAAAGGAATCACTGTCAGCACGTACATTATTAGTAAGTTGCACCGGCATTGGTTTGCCATGGAAACAGAGAATGGCGAGTTACGCTTGGCAAGTTGGTTCCTTGGGAATATTTAACTCAGCAAACAGTAGAGAAGCCCTTAATGCCCATGTTAAACAACATGTGCTTTGGATTTTTTTCTGAAATGCCAGTTCGGTAATTTTCAATTAAAGAAGTAATATTCACTTTACAAAAATGGGAAGGATATAGACTGTATAAATGTATCTATGTATATATCTATTTTCCTTCATATTTTAATAATTTCTTTACTGCTGTAGTGCACTGACCATTTCCAGATACTACCCAGGTGAAATAATTTATAAAGTAAAAAAAAAGGAAAAGTAAGTAACAGTATACAATAAAAAACTTTTGAGATATATATATATATATATATATATATATATATATTTTTTTTTTTTTATTTATATGTGTGCATGTGTGCATATAATATATATGTATATGGGTCTACTTCATAACACTGAAATTTCATAGCACTGAATTTCATAACATTATGACCAGAGCATCAAAAATTCAAAACACTGAAAACTCAGAACATTGACAGTGTGCTTTATAACATTGAAAACTACATTGCACAAGTAAATAATATCATCTCCACCTACAACACCACCTAACTAACAAACACACTTTCTATTACGTTTCTGCAGAGGGGCAAGCTCCCCTGCAAACCCCATGTGGGGGGATCTGCCACTACATCCCCGTAAATTAAATATACCAACTCCAAGATCGAACTACAGTGCAAAAAAGTTAATTTCCTAACCTCAGTGTATGGTGACTGTGATACAGCGAGGTTAGAAAATTAACTTTTTTTCCACCATAATGCAATCTTTGAGTTGATATATTTAATTTACCGGGGGGGGGGGGTTACAGTGTTTTGGGATTTAGATGTTCTGGTCTCAATGTTATGAAATTGCAATGTTATGAAGTAGACCTCTCTCTCTCTCTCTCTCTCTATATATATATATATATATATATATATATATATATATATATATATATATATATATATATATATATATATATAAATATATATATATAGATGTGTGTGTGTGTGTCTATCCATCTATGTAAATATATATATATATATATATATATATATATATATATATATATATTATCATGTATTATATATTATATACATAACATGCTCACACATACACATACCCACAGACAATGCACCATTCTATGACTGCAGAAAAAGGGTATTCAACTTTTAAGATACATCTTTACCAAAGACGATCTGTTTTTCAGCATTCTGTTGCAAACTTTTACTATGAATTATGCTACTCATGAAACACATGACAGTAGTAAATATTCCCTCCACATTGCAATGGTGGCATTCCACAGATACTACATGTGAGATGTATTCATGAAATTTATAAAGCGGTTTCTGTCTATTGCCTATTACTCCTTCTACAAGCTTTACTAATTAAGTGTATCATCTCCAGCTCTACGTGCTCTTATGCTATTTAAACAAGAACCATTTCCAGATTGCTGTGTGAAGCCAATCATATGCTTACACCTGTGATATACTTCATATCCTTCATGACATTGAGACTTACTCACTTTCAGCATCCCTGTTCATCTAACTATGAACTCATTTAATACAATATTTCCATGATGGGTAATGATACACACCAGCCCCTGTTTTCTATGTGGCCTTGAAGTGGCCCTCCTCGACTTGGTTGTATTACTATTAGCAAATGGCTTACTGCATATAAAGATATTGTCAGCCTTGTGCTCTTTACCTACTATTGTTATCTATGCTCCTCTACCAATGCCAGTACTATAGGAAGAGGGAACAAGGCTAACGTCACAAGATACAATATGACTAATTTAACCACAGACAGATTTTAAGTATTTTCATCTTTTCTGTCCTTTTTGGTTCTCAAGCCCTTTTAACACTACTGAGTCCTTGGAATAAACGAGTTTGTCATTTTTGAACAATACATATTAAATTCTGATTTACTTAATTATTTTGACGTGTTCATTCATTTATGTAAAAGCTGAGGTGTAGTGAGCGTGGGGAGTTAGCATTTGTTTGTAAGTGGTGGGGGTTGTGGAGATGCTATAATAAAAAGGCTTCAGTTAAATGCAAAAAAAAAAAATACAGATAAAAGAAAACCTAAGAGCATATAACTATGGTAAAAACAGTAAGCAAAGCATCCTAACTAATGGATTTTGGTCTATAAAGTGAGTACAAAATTATCTTAGTCAGTAACATTGCCTACAAAACAGTAATAACAGGATCTGCCTCACAATGGTAGGTCGAATACAGAAATGGAAAATTTTAATGAACAGTTAATATGAATGAGTTTTATATCAGCCACTATAAATATATCTAACTTGTAAATAAAGCACAGTATGACACAGGAGTTAAAGATCATTCACTAGGTATTTGCTGTACTGTTTAACTCGGTTTAACTTGGTTATATTTCATCAGAGGCATCGTACATCCTACAATTACTACTACTATCTGTCAAGGACAAGTTCAGAGAAAAGCATTTGGCTGGGACTAATAGATTCACTAGGCATTTAACTCAGAGTGTTAAGACTGCCAAGGTATGTCAGCCTCTCTGTTAGTTATAGTTGTTAGGGTTTGCAAGGGATATAACTAATTCCAAGAAGAACGTACTGCTGCCAACTAAATGTGTTTCCATTAGCATGTCATTTAATGAAGCAGACGTTATCCATCTCACTACCTTGCAGATTAATTCAGGAGTTTACCTATGAAGTCAAATCAGACTACATAAAGTGATGAACTCCACCAAAGCAGACATTTGACTTAAAATTAAATTTCACCAATTGCTTGTGGATAAATCCCCTGGTATAGAAATGGTGAGTATGTTGCATCCAACATCATCTAATGGGCGTTATAGAGTTGCAAAGCACAGTTGAAAATGAAAATGGAATGTCAATGATCTGAAGAAAAGACATATGTATTATCAAGCAAAACATAACATCAAAAAAAAAAGAGCAGACTTTTTCATCAAAAACAGTTTGCTCAGTGCAGTTTGGTCATGTTCTACTGGCTGAATAAATGAATATGATTTCTACAAAAGTTACTATGAACATGCATTCAGTATAAGAGGATTTTGCACTAAATTAATTCATCTTTGTTTGAATGTATTTGCTGAAGTACAGCTATGATTTTGATTTTAAGACTGCAGTTTAGTTGGGTTGTCGTTCAGGCAGGGATGAGGTTTCAGTTTTAGAAAAATTATGGTTAAGGTTAGGTTTTATGACTAAAATTAGGTTCAAGGATTATGTGGACTGTTATTTTCTATAACAAGGATATAGACGGTTTGTTTCAATTTATTTGGTTGAGTGTAAAATGGATAGGTTTAAAACTCACTGATTTATTTTCTTGGGCATTGACAATGATGCAATGATGCCCAGCATTTGAATCTGAGTTGTGCAACCATGCAGTTAATGTATGTATGTATTGTATGTATGTATTGTATATATGAAAGGTGTGTGCGTGTGGGGGGGCCTTGCAAAAAAATAATTTTTTTTGGTCATTTTAAGTCTTGATGAAACACAAAGGAAGCTATCGCCGCTTCCCACAATAAATACTAAAAGTAATTAATTGAATTGCTGAATATTATCTATCTTTGTTGAATCTGTCTTTTGGCAATTTTTTTATTTATTTATCTTATTTTTGTCTCTAACTGTCTGATACAATTATACCATCCCAAATTAATTTGGCTTTGAAGAAATTACCTAGTGCACATGCACACCTGAAGGAATTCAAAAACTTTGCAGGAATATGCTACTGACAAGCTAAAAGTCTCCAGTCTTATCTTTGCAGTCAATTATTTTATGCATTGATTTCATTATTTAGGTTTACTGAAGATGCTTTGTGGGTGCATGTGTGCTCGCGTTCACACATGCATGTGTGAGACAGATTATCAGTCTTTTGTTATTCCCTTTCCACTACGATCCACAGCAACTCATTAGGAGTTTTCTTCTACCTCCAGTTTTATTCTGACTACTGCCATGCTGAAACATTTTATCTTGGTTACTTTGTTGTCGATTTATACCAGCCATTATATTTTTCATCATTTAAATCTTTATGTACTGCTCAGTTTGCACAATGTACCTACTTTTTTTCCTCACTTCTCTTTTTCATTCCCATCTTGTCCACAGTATCTCTTTATCCCCTATCAGTCCATTTATTCCTCACACTTCCAAGTCTCAGACCTGTTTTGTCTCTCTACCCCACCTGCAAATCACTAGAAAGTCTGTGGTAGCTGACCAGTAACAAGTACCAACATGATATACTGAAGGTTCAAGAACCAAAGAATGCTGTTCAGTTCACTTTCTATTATGATTCAAAATATCTGACGTAGGCTTGACTTGTGTGTGTGTGTGTGTGTGTGTACAGTTATGATTTAATAAGCTACAATGAAATATGACTATCTCCTTTTGTTTACTGCTGACAGATAGGTATGTAGAACAGCATTATTGCTATCAGCTAATTTTCAAAGAAAGTATTTATATGTCAAACAAAAACACAGTTCTTTATCATTCTCACCATTTAAGAGAGTAGGGTCTTCCTTTGGGGTCTGGACCAACCGATTTACAAGTCCTGTGCTATAAGGTTTATTAAGTCATGCAATGGTCTTACTTCTCAGGTTTATGGGCCACTCAGTTTGCATGCAATTTGTCATTACACACCTAAGGCAGAATGTTTTCATCAGGGTATTTTAGTTAGTCATTGCTTTTTATTGGGTTGCATCTGGTGAATGATAGTTACTTTTTTTCTTTATGAGATCATTTATGTTACACTGTTTACTCATGCTGATAAAGATCATCAAATACTTGAAAAGTTTTTTTTAAATTAGAAGCTCACAGCTTTCTGAAACACTCTTAGGATGAAGTGTTATTTGAAAAGTCTTCATATAATAACACTGATATTGTCTTACTTCCTAATATCGCTAATACATTATTTATCAAAAGTAATAAAACACCTTAAAGAAGGGCCGCATTGCGTTTGCTTGATTATATTAGTGTGCTTCTGTCTTCCACTCACACTATAATTACTCTTTTTCTTAATAACCAAATAACTAAACAAATTAATAAATGTAAGGATCTTCCTTCCCCACAGAAAACAATATTGATGTTTTAGTCTAAGCACTGCTGTAGGGTTTTTATGAACACCGTGCTTCTCTCAAGCAGTAGCAAAACCTCCATAGGAACTTTCTGCTACAGTGCACTTCTGTGATGGAGCTTGTTATTATCAAATTTAGACATAAAAACACCTCAGTATGCTGAACAGCTGCAGTGAACAAACAGATTTTATACTAGTATTGTGACTATTGAATAGCAGAAATAGATCAATAAATATTTCAGGAAATGCCAGAGCAGACTTGTCTTTGTGCTTGCATTTGATGATGCCTGACTTATTCCCCTTTACTTAATGTACAAACACTGAGGTATAGGCCTCTCATAAGAGACATTAAGAGCTCAGCACTTTTGCAATCTGCCAACAAATCACACATTTTAATGCAGAACCATTTGTAACGACATGCACTAATAAGCAACCAAACAAATCAAATAACCACTGTTTTTCTTATAATAGGCAGTTCTATGGTCTGATATACTAATAAATTATTTTGCATTTCTAAAAAAAAATCTAGATTATGACAAAGACTTTGGGGAATATGCAAACACATCTTCCACAAAATACCCATAGTATTAAGCAATAACAAAATCAAATCCTTAAGTTATGCAAGTATAAATTTGACCCTATCATTTTCTGTGCAGAGTGTGTGTGTGTGTGTGTGTGTGTGTGTGTGTGTGTGTGTGTGTGTGTGTGTGTGTGTGTGTGTGTGTGTGTGTGAGAGACAGAGAGAGAGAGAAACAGTCATGCATGTTTTTCTGTGACACAGGGCTTCCTAGTTTTAGTTTAAATAAAGGCATAATGTAAGTAACAGTGAATCAAATAACTACCAGTGAAGAGTTACAGTCTGTATTTGTTACAAATGACCTATACTATATCAATGAGAGAATGCTATTAAAGTTTAACCCTTATGACATGTTTAATAAAAAAAGCTACAGCTGCCTCATTTCCCCAGAGAGCCTGCAGTGGCATCTTGCTCTCGCCACCTTAAAAGCAATTGTCCTCATTTCCCTCAGAGTGTGAGGATGTGTGCTGAATAACTAATGTCCAACTTGCCAGGCATCCGAATGGTGCATTTGGGTCCCTGCTCCTGCAGAACAGCGTTCCTGCTTTCTAAATAGTTAAATCATGATTGCTGCTTACCTTGCTATCGTTGTAGATGAGTTTCAGTTCATAGTTCGGCAGGATGTCTTTCCTTGTATTCACATCATGCAGGGCCATTTCGACAGCAGGGCGACATGCTCTACCCCCTGGCCAGCCCCCACTCATGGGGAACAGTGCTCCAATGTAAAGGGGCTTCTTTCCTGCAATGACAGAGAGAAGGGATAAGAGGAGACAGAGGGTCAGTCCCTTAGTGACAAACATTCCGACTGAAGGTTTCCTAGGAGTGGGCTGTCTACTGCATGTGCAAAACCCAGAAAGAGAAAGAGACAGTAGGAGAAAGGGAAAAACTGAGCACCCTCTCCATTTTAATGCAGCACAATCAGTGAAAAAAAGCAGCTTGTGATGTCACTCTGAATGTTAGCATCCAGTCTCAGAGACAGAGAGAGAGAGAAGGCAGAGTATGAGAGAGAGAGAGAGAAGGCAGAGTATGAGAGAGAGAGAGAGAGAGAGAGAAGGCAGTGAGCGAGAGAGAGAGAGCATGTGTGTGTGTGTGTATGTATGTGGCAGAGTTAAAGTGTAAATGGGGATGACTATAGAATGAAAATATAATGAAGAGACTGTAAAAAGGAAGCCAGGGGAAAATTAAACCAAAAAGAAACTTATATTTGAAAGAAAAAATGAACAGACATCAGGAGAAGGTACCAATTTATTTTTCTGCAAGCATAAACACATACTAAACAAACAGAAGATATTCCATTAACTGTCTTTGAAGAGCTTGTTTAAAGGTAATAAAAATCTGTCTTAAAACATACTGAAACAAGCACTTTAGATTCAAGCCTCATTCTGTTGTTGTGCATACTGAATTACTGACTCATTCAAAACAGTAAAAGCCATCCATTATTTAACAATCTTACTTTGGCAAAACTATATAATACATTTTATACAAAAGGCAGGAGTGCCTGAAAAAAAAGAAAACAAACAAAGTGAACCTTACATAACTGATAAAGGTTCTTTGAGTGATGTTTCTTAGTGACTTTGAAATTACAAACAAAGAAGTCCAAAATACACAGCTTGTACAAAATTCAGCATATATTTTTGTTATACCAGTTACAATTCTACTACTTCATTTTTCATTTTTGCCCAGAATAGGTCACATATAGAATTTAACTGCTACATGGCACATAGAAAAATCTACTGTAATTTACTTTTAGAATCATCTGGTTATGAATTTGAACACTTGTTCCTGATTTTCTGCAGGAAATAACCCACACCAATCTTTGGTGTACATTTTGCCTCTAACAGGCATCACTGCTAATATTTCTAATTTAGACTTTCCATCACTGAACACAATTTCCTCATACTTAATATTCAGTAATGTACCGCAAACAGAATCCTGTGTCTTCCAGATCCTCACCTGAATCTATTAAAGACCTGTGTAAACACATTAAGGCCCAAGTTTAGGTAGTGTCACTAGTCATTTCCCTCCTTTCACAGCCCATCCAGAAATAACCTACCTACAACCAAAAGTTTCAATAACTATATCAAGGATGTTTGCATTACTTCTGTGGATCCAATGTAAAGGGGCTTCTTTCCTGCAGTGAAAGACAGAAGGGATAAGAGGAGACAGAGGGTCAATCCCAAACATAAAAGGTTTCACGTCAGTCACTGGAACATCTTACTATACATGACAGGATGTATTTTGTGTGTGTGTGTGTTTGTACACATCTTCAAGTGGGGTTAATGAGCTGGACTGGGTGAAAGGAATCCATGCAATGTACTACATAATACTGTTACCATAGCATGTATACAAGTATGATACATGTATATGGATTGGGGGATAGAACTTTGCAAGGTAAAATGGTGTGTGTGGTAGAACATTTTTAACAATCATTATGGAGTATATGAACGTATAGAATATGCAGGTTATGAACTACATGGATTTGTGAAGTAGGAGAAATGGACAGTATCTTAACAGAGGGAATTCTTTACATTACAAGAATGTGATCTGTCGAGATCTGGAATGGGTGCTTGGCACTATACTGCAGGCAGACCATTCTTCATATTCATTAGAGGCTTGGGGGTTGTGAAGTGTGCTTGGCCCAGCATTTGAATTTCTGGTGGCTTCTTAGACAATATCTAGGGTATGGGCTTGTGTGTTGTGGCATGAATGCACTCACTGGATTATTTATTTATTTATTTTTTGTACTGATTACATTAGAGCTACAGGAATTGGGCGTCTGAGGGAATACTACACACCAATGGAAAACATGCTTCCTTTTTTCCTTCTCCGCTATCCACCAGTGAGAAGCTCCTTCACACCTTGCATTTCCATAGACAGCTCAGATATTATTTGGGTAAAACTAAAGTTATTCACAAATCTGTACACCTTTTTGTTCCTTTCATCCCAGGATCTTGGGTTTATTTATTTCTAAGCAAACCTATTTCTAATGCAATTTTCTTTTTGTTATTCTTTTCATAGGAAATGTCTTTCCTAGTCACTAAAGGTGCATTCTTCTAGGGCAGTTGCTTACTCTGTGCTTTTTTCAAGGCTTTGGAATCCAATTCCATCCCTGAGGCTACTACTTGCTCCTCTTTTCAGACATTCACCAAGCATTACAAGTTGGATCTTATTTCCATGACCAGGGCAGGCTTTGTTAGGGCTATCCTGTATGGGTTTGTAGAGGGCTCTTTTATGCCTTCTTCCTCCCAGGATTCCTCTTGAGCCCTTGTACTCTCCCTTAGGTAAAGAATACTGCAACAGTGATATGGAAGGACATAGTACAGTTGTATACAATTTTACATAACAATAGATGTCCTTCTCTTCACTGTGAATAGAATTTACTCCCTCCTTCCCTCCTACTACTCTCCTCTGTTCTAGCACTAGCCTTCTCCTTTCTTGTCCTCTTGGCTGAGGGGCTCTATGGACATTCTGTTCCTCCTGGGACATTTTCAGTTCTGAGTATATGCATTCATATGTCACCTTTATGTCCTATGCCTTATGTGGGGAGTATATGTGTACAGTATGATGCCTATAGGAACTAAAGGCTTTGTTATACTGGCTGGACTATAGGCTATCCTTGCCAAGAGATCCCTTAGGTAAAGAATACTGCAACAGTGATATGGAAGAACAGTCTTAGATACCACTGAAAAAAGTGAAGATTCAAGCACAGCACAGTAATGTAAACATACTGTAATTATACTAGGACAAGCCATTATGGATACCATCACCAGCAAAGTTTGATATAGATGGCTGTGTATGATTGTGCACTTATCTTGCAACAGGAATATAGGAAATAATGGCCTCACCTACATGTGGTACAAATATTATGACAAATCCTAAAATTTGAAGTATACAGGGTGAGTTTATATAAAGTAGGCAGTTAGGATTGTTAGGCAAGTAGATTACTGGCACCATGTTGCAGTGCAAAATGCAAAACATGGCTGAGTGCTGTAGTACTCAACTCTTTTCTTATATATGCTGTGGAAGTCAGCATCTCAATAGAAAATAGCACTGAGTTGCATTACTCTCCTCATTTTAAAGCAACAAGTTTCCTGGTAAAACATGAATTAGACAAACAGCAGAACAATAAAGGAACTGTCTACAGCAAGATATGAAGGAACAAGAGGGCATGTAGTCTTAGCACACATATGAGCAGCATTCACAAACCAGTCTTCCATTTATACTTACATGGGTGTATGAGAGAATTGTTACATCAATGATTGCAAAATCATTTGTTTTAATTATACCATTAACTTGTGAAACACATTCTGTCATTTTTCTCAGCTTACATACTCATAAAAAAAATGGTTATGTTGCCCATAATTTCTGCATTCTTTGTTGAGTGTTGGCCATGGATTCCTATCAGGTAAATCAGGAAATCTACACTATATACACTATGGTGTACAATTAATCCACAGGAGGAGTATGAAAAATAGTAGTAATAAAAAAGATAGGTATAGTTTTAAAGTAAGAGGGGGTGGGTGGAAATTGGGGCCAGCAGAGTGAAGTGACCAAAGTGTTGTAATCACTTGGGAGGAGCTGATTAACTTATATGATATGCATAAGATGGAAGAATCCAGCAGTAGAAACACAGTGATGCTACGAAACTGATAGTATACAGCAGGATGGCAGCACATAGTAATTTTCTTACATATTTTGTAACTAACAGTTTGGCAGGATGAAATAATTAAATATAGGAGCAGTTTCTCTGATGTAGTCTCCTTACTTTCTGACAACTTTCTGTTTACTATTTAGACATTTTTGTTTTTATCAGTCATAATTAGCTTGATTGTGTTTAGGGCTGCAGATAACCTGTGGTTTAACAAAATTTGGTAGAATCTTGGGTAGGTTGGTGGAGATCAGCAAGCAAGCTAGAAGGATCTCTACTTTTGTGTGGAGACAGTATGAGAGTTCCCTATGTATCATGAATGTTTATTAAGAGGAGGTATGCTAGTTTCAACATTTCTAAAGGTAATGGGGGGAGGTGTTAGCTTGGGCATAGTTACTGCTGCTTCTGTTTATCAGAAACATGGAGGCCAGACCCAGAGTGGATTTCTGATTTCCCTTCCACTGGTCAAGGTTACATTTAAATAGCGATAGGGATGAACTCTGGTTCACATAGATGGAGAGCCTGTTCCTGAACATGGGGGTCCTCTGAAACACATATCTGTCTTGTCAGCATGTTCTATTTATGTTGTAAGCAAAATTTAAATCCATGGATCTAATGGGTCTGATGTTGCTCATTCTGTGGATGGACAAAAGATCCATCAAAGCTAAATCCAAGGATGCCTTGCATGTGAGGCATAGATCACAGTAACCTGTAGGAGACTGAGTATAAAGATAGGGCTTTAAGATGATATGAATAGGACAATGTGCTTACACCCTGGATTCTCCAGGTCAGGAACCTTTGTGGGCATTTCAAACTGTTGCATATGTCTGATCAGATACGTGGTACAGAGGGCATTATACTCAATGGGTCTGAAACTGTAGTGAATATAGTGACAGAGATAAAACAACTGGAATTGGGATTTCCAGAAAGGGGAAGAAGCAAACTACATAGGAAAAAATGGGAATTGTGGGGACAATATTTGCAGAGCAGGAACAAGGTTTAAGAGGCAGGATTTGAATGAGCTATATAATACTTAACTGACAATGACTGGATGCTTTATAAGTGATGTATAATGTTTACAACTACAGTTGTTTCAATGGTGACTGTGATGTAAACTGTTTGCAACTAAAGTGATATAATTTTGTATGTTTTTCATTTATATAACTGTAAGATTGCCTTTGTCATACATGTACATTTAATAAAGATGTTTGGATAAAAAAATAAAGTGGCACTATGACTTCCCTTGGACCTGGATGCCATGCTCTTATTTATAAGTGTTGTCTCTCTTACACTCTGTCATGATATTCTTTCATGGAACAGAGCCTGCATTCACTACATCTGACTACATCTGACCTCAGTATTGCAGGAACTCTGCCACAAGGCCCTACACCTATAAACTTACTGAGAATTTTGTCAGTGTTTAATAGTCTGTGGTCACTACATCTGACCTTGATATTGCAGGAGCTCTACCACAAGGCCCTACACCTGTAAGCTTACTGAGAATTTTGTCAGCGTTTAATGTAAGCATATTTATCATGAAGAACCTTGCTGTGTATTACCTTTAATCAGTTAAATACATGCCTGCTCTGTGATTGAAAGTCTCTGCATAATAGTTTGTGTACTATAAGGACCTCTAAATAAGTTGGCTACTGTCTCCTCTTGTTTGACCAGTAAACTATACTGCATATGTCAGTTATTTAGCCACAGGAAATAACAGACAACCTGTTTTACTTAGATCTTTGCTAATTGCTTTATTTTGGCTATAAAGTGATTGATCTCAGATGTAAATTGGCCTCAAATTGTGAAGCCACTATGCCCGGCTTTGCTTCACTCTGCAACCCCAATTTCCACTCACCCCTTCTTACTCTAAAATTATACTTCCTACATAAACATTTGTGACTCTTATTACAAAAACATCCCCAAATGGCCTCACTACTTCTATGTATACACTTCTGTTTCTTGTTTCCTACTTCATGATCTCTAATTTGTATCCCCTTTCCTAAATATCATTTTCCTTCCCATACCGCTTTGTACTATATCCATTTTATAATCATTTATAATCACAATCCTCTCTAATAGTACCTATGTATTACACACTGTATAATTATTTTCAGAAATAAACCTTCATTTCTTATTATTTTAACTACATTATTATTCTCTAGCCTCTAATACCTCTGTATTCCTTACATTCCAGAGAAGATACCAGAACAACCTACCTCTTTTCTTTTATAGGAAATACTTCTCTCCTTCCTATCCCCTTCCAGCTTTCATAATCCGCAATCACTGAATTTCCTGCTGTCTTGCAACTTCTTGTTTCCTTCTTTATTGCTACTTCCTACAACCTAACATCTATAAAATATAGATTCCTGCTCTTAATTATGCTACTCTCCAGCTTTTCCTGCAGTCTACTCCTCCTACCTTGCCATCTTTCATCCTACCACGACTCAATAACATCTTGCAATATCTCTCCAACTCTGTCCAAACCACCTATACATACTTCTTGTTTACACTCTCCACACATCGTACCAAAGCTATTTAATATTGCCCCTCACCTTTGTTCCAAATATAGACTGATTAATTGCACTTCAACTCAAACCAAAACAAAATTAATTGTAATAATCCTCTCCAAAAACAAGTATGTCTAATTCCCCAATATATTAAAATCCTGCTAGGAGGAGATATATACCCTAATCCTGGCCCCACGTATCACAATGAGCATAAAGATAATTCTCTCCCACACACTTCTGAACCCCCCAAAAAAAAGCCAATCACCAACCCTGGGGATCTAATTTTTGCTGCAATAAATATGAGAATTATAAGAAATAAAACTGCTGAATTGCATGACTGGATTGCCCAACATAAGCCTGATGTTTTCTCTCTAACTAAAACTTGGCTTAAACCCAGTATAAACAACTCTTAAGTTATACCTCCTGCATATAATACCATCCTTAATGATTGTATAAGGAGGAAAGGCTGTGGTATTGCTTTACTATTTCCCAATACCTAGCACATTATCCTTTACAGCAAACCAACACCAAAATTCAGTTCAGCAGAGCTTCTTATTGCTTTCCTCAAAATAATCAGTTGTAAACAAATGTGTATCACTGTCCTTTATATCCCTCCTGGCGACAATACAGCTATACTGGAAGATATCCTACCCTGGATATCCATAACATTTCCACAAAAAAATTACTACTAGGTGATGTGAATGCCAGTTGGTTGGACATCAACTCTAATTCCCCTACATCTAGCATGAACTTGTATGGTTTCACACAACTAATTAAGAGCCCCACACATTATAGCAAGACATCAAATTCTCTATTAGACTGCATCCTAGTATCAGGCCCTAGCAAATACTCCATCACAGGTACAATGTCAGACTCTCTCAGTGATCATCTTCCAGTCTATGTGACTAGACATCTCACACATCCAGTTAAACAGCATATTTATAAAACAACACATAAACCTTTCCAAGTTTAACCCAGAAATGTTCATTACTACACTATCATCTATTAACTGGAACTTCTAAAAATCCTCCCTTAGATGATGCTGTAATTGAATTCAGTACAAGTTTTCTAAATATGCTAAGCAGCCTTGCACATTCTAGAAGGAAGAGACTGCAAACAATGCAATCTGGCTGTCCAAAAAGAGTAGAATGCTAATGCAGGACAGAGGAAAAGCATGGAAAGAATGGCAAAAATATGAAAGACCTCAATATCTTGAAAACTCCAGAATGCTTTGTAATCGTGCTAAAAAGCAAATAAATGAAGACAAAATACTATACTATTATAACTTTCAGAATATTACTAAATACAACTCTAAAGAATTTTTGACATCCATTAAAGAAATCTTACATCCCAGCCAAAAATTCAGCTCAAACCCCTCTCCCGATAACTCACCACTCAAAACTGCAATACATCTCAACTCTTATTTTATAGATAGTACAGTATGTCTAACCAATGATTCCTCATGTCTAATCCCAACCCTGCCCAACAGCCATATATCACCACATCCACTTTCACCTTCAAACTTGTGCCCATATCTTATATAAAACTACTATTAAACAAACTTAAACCATGTTCTTCTTCAGTTGATGACCTTCCAAGTGAGTACCTAAAATAGCAGCTAATAGCATTGCCTATCATGTCTCAATCCTTATGAATAGGTCAATCCGGGAATCCCATATTACCTCTCTCTGGAAAAATCACACATTATCCCTCTGCACAAAGGAGGAAATTCAACAGACATTAATAACTTTAGACCTATATCAACCTTATCTCCCTTCGACAAAATATTTGAAAAAATTATTTAAAAACAATTGCTAGATATCGTCTGCAGGAAGAACTCTTACCCTCTACATAACATGGCTTATGTCCTTCCCATATTATTAGCATTGCCCTTCTAACCTATACAGATACTGTCAATAAAGCTAGAAATAAATGGCAAACTAGTCTCTTTCTTATTTCTAGACTTGTCTAAAGCCTTTATCACAATTTGCTACAGCAAACCTCTACTTCAAATGTCCTCACTAGGGCTCTCTCAGCCCACCCTTCTGTGGTTCGAAAACTACCTGCCCAGTAAGTATCAGTCAGTACATTACACTCTTGCCTCACCTCACAGTCACCACCAGTGTACCACAAGGCTCTATCCTTGGTCCCCACCTCTTTAACATTTTCACCAACACTCTCTATACTTCCACACAACAGGCCTCCCTAATACAATACGCAGAGGATTCCACTCTAACTTGCACATCGAACAACATGGTAAACCTTCAAAAAATTACTCAGGAAGCTTTAACAGCCACTGAAACATGACTAACTCACAACTCATGCTCAACCCAAAAAACACCAAACTACTACTTTTTTTCCCCAAATCCATTACTCATGAAAATAAATTTAAAGTCCTCTCTCTTGATAATACAACAATAGAAGTAACTTCTCATAGCAAAGCATTGGGGTAATAGTGGATGATAATCTTACATTTGACCTGCATATACAAAATTGCACAAGAAAAACTCATGAAAAAATAGGGATGCTTTACAGACTTCTTACCAATGTAACAAACTACACTTTCTACTATTTATCTCCTCTGCATTCTTCTTTATGATGCTCCCATCCTTACTAACCTCCAGGCTTCACAAAAACTTGAACATTGCTTTAACAAAGTTGCTAAATTTGCAGCAAATACCCCTTTTAGAACCTGCCATTGTAGAGCACTGAAAAGCCTTAATTAGTTAGAGCTGCCACATCAACTAACATATATATATACAACTTTTTACCACATATAACATTATCCAGCATACATCTGCCTGTCCAGCACTAAAAACATTCTACACAAATATGTTCCTAGTTGGTCATTGTGATCAACTGACCAAAAACTCCTGTCTCTCTACAGACCTAGCAAATCTGCTGGGCATTGTCCATGCTCTTACAAGGTTGCTAAGGCTTGTAACACCTTACCTGTATCCATCAAGTCTGTACCCTCCCTCCCATCTTTCAAAACCACTCTTAAGGATTTCTTAGCTAAACTCTGGCTCTTTTCTTGCTCAAAACCAGGATAAACTATATCTCTAAATGTGAACAAGTACTTTTTTATCCCTTACACCACCTTACTCTCCCTTCTTCACTTACTTCCTAGTTATTTTTTTTACAGACTTTCTCTCTAAATATATCTTAAGCCTGTTTTCCCTCACTTCATATTGCAGTTCCTATTTGTATTAGACTAGCTTACCTTGAATTTCCCTACAAATTGTCTAAAATTTCCCAAATATTCAATAATTATCATATATCCTAAATCAATTCTTAACCAATGTTTTTATATTATCTCTAATTCGTTATAATTATTTAAACTGCAGATATTTTTGTTTCATTTTTGAAGATTGTAAAATTATTGTTGAAAATGGACTTCTACCTAGACAAACTTTCCCACTAATCAAATGTCAGTAAATAAATAAATAAGTTGGATAACATGGCAACACATTGGTCAAATGCTGGATTACTGTTTACATATGTTCCTGGATCCCTTACTATCAGGTCAACTCTTAAGGGCATCTTATTAACAGAACCATTTGCCTTGGTGGCCGTTTTCCCAAAAGGCACTATAATGCATTTCCTGGGATTGAGTTTTAATCCTTTGTCTGTGATAGAGCCTCTTCTATTATGTTTGCATCACAGGGGACTCTATGATAGCTCCCAATTTGCAGTCATTTACAAACATGGTCAGCCAAATGGCCCTGACATTAGCTTTTACCTTCGAGAAGTAGATACCAAATAGGAGTGGTCCCAGCATGGAGTTCTGAGGTATTCCACTGGAATCCGGTCTCTTCATAGCGGTGGTCTCAACAATCTTGATTTTGTGGGTCCTGTGTGTGACCAAGCTGGCAATCCAGAGATTATGTTTTATGCCCAGTTTTGGTGAGTTTGTCAACTATACCCAAGAGGTGAATTGTATCAAACACCTTAGCCAGGTCTAGGAAGGTGGTAGGCACCATTTCCCCTTCATGCATGGCCTTGGTGACCTTCTCAAAGAGTTCCACCAGGTTTAGTAGGCAGCACCTTCCTCTGACAAAGCCAAATTGGGATGGGTCCAGTGTCTGAAGGTTGCCTATGTCTTTGTTGATCATTTCCTTGATAATCTGTTCCATGATTTTGCATATTAGACTAATTAGAGTAATGGGTCTGTAGTTTTCCAGGTCAGTTGATGGTCCATCCTTCTGACATGGGATAATCATTGTAGTCCTCCATTCTTGTGGTACAAAGCCTGTTTTGAGGCTGTATTTGAAAAGTGACTCAAGTGATCCTGACAGGTTATGTTTCAAGCTATTTAGGAAGCCTGACATGATATTGTCAGGGCCTACTGGGGCTGTATTTTTGGCTTTAGCAAGTGCCATCAGGACCTGCGTCCTGATAATTATGTGTGGGCGGCTATGCTAGTAGGTATTTCATGCAGGAAATTGGGGGATGGGGGGGTGAAATTTGAGCTGAATTTGTCAACCAGCAGATTCATTATGTTGCTCTGCTCATGAAGGTAATACAACTGTCCACCAGTTCAGCAAACTGCTGTGTGCCGTCTTTGAGATTACGGACATAGCTGAATAAGGCCTTGTGGTTGTCTATAGCCTGTAAGGCTATCTTGACCTCATAATTAGCCTTGTTGGACTTAATCAGCCCTCTTAGTTTCCTTTTAGTTTAATTAGAGTGGCCTTATCATGATGGGAGTTGTTCATCCTGATTTTAGCCATGACTTTTTCCTTTTGTTATATACTTTATTAAGGTTAGGAGTCCACCAGTATGGTTTGTTTTTGTTGCTTGTTTTGGGCTTACTTCTAGTAGGTACAGCAGCCTCTATACAGTCATTTATATGGCTGTACAGGGTGTCATAGGTTCATAGGTTGGTACTAGGCTATTGGCCCTAGGGCCTATACAAGCCTAGCCATAACAATTCCCTGGCTATTCCTTCCCACAGTATTTACTTCCCTGGACCCATGTCTAGCAGTGCAACTGAAATGATCCCCGGGATGAATTTCCTATTTCCCATCCAGTCATCAAGGTTTCTTTTGAAGAGGGCCAAAGAGGCACTCTGCTTGACATGTATGGGCAGTTTATTCCAGAGTCTGGGGAGTCTCTGGGTCAGGAACCTATCCCTCCAGCATGTTTTGTTCATTGTGATGACAAAGTTTAGATCCCTGAAGCATGTGTCTCTGAAGGATTGGGATTTCATTACGTGTAGTATGTCCAACAGCTCTGGGTTTGACATGGTCTTGTATGTTAAGCAGAGATCACCTCTGAGTAGCCGATATGTGACACAGTATAGGTGGAGTTTTTTTCAGATGGTCAGAATAGGGCATCTGCTTTAGGCCTGTGATTCTTTTAGTGAGGTATTTCTGTGGACTTTCCAGTAGTTGTAGATGTCTTGAGAGGTACATACCAAACTGGGCATTGTATTCTATAATGGGTCTAATGAGGGATGAGCAGTGGGACAATGACCTCCTTTTTTCTGGATGAAAAGCCCTTAGTGATGAGGTGTGCCACATAGAAGGATTTCCTGACTGTTGTGGCGATGTGGTTATCAAAGGTGAGACCACTGTCCACCTGTGTCCCAAAGTCTCTTATCACACTTTCAGTGTTTAGTGTACTGCCACCTATGTGGTAATTTACAGGTACTTGTTTTTTCCCAGAGGGGATAACTATACATTTCTTGGCATTGAGCTTGAGCCCATGGCTCTGGCACCAAGCATCTGTTTCTGTAAGGCCCTTTTGTAGAATATCCACATCATTTGGGGATTCAATAATGGCTCCCAGTTTGCAGTCATCTGTGAACTTTGTTAGCCAGAGTCCCTTAGTGTTGGCCTGTACTTCAGAGAAGTAGATGCTAAACAAGAGCGGCCCCAGGACTAAACCCTGAGGTACTCCACTTGTCACTTGTCTGGAGCTGGACTTGGAGTCGGCTACTTTTACAGTCTGGGTTCTGTCAGTAAGCCAGTTGGCAACCCATCAAGTGATGTAGGGATTAATTCCTAGCTTACTAAGTTTATCTATGATTCCAGATTGGGGGATGGTGCCAAAGGCCTTGGCAAGGTCCAGATAGGCTGTGTGGACCACTCTACCCTTGTCCACAGCTCTGGAGACTGATTCGAAGAAGTCAGTCTGGTTCAGGAGACAAGATCAGCCCTTCACGAACCCAAACTGCATGGGGTCTAGTGTTTGAAGGTTGCCAATGTCTTTGATTATAAGTTCCATGATAATACATTCTATGGCCTTGCAGATCAGGCTTGTCAGACTGACAGGGCTATAGTTCCTGGGATCCAAGGTGGGTCCCCCCTTGTGGAGTGGGATAACTGTAGCTGTGCGCCACTCAGTGGGCACAAAGCCTGAGGTGAGGCTATGATTAAACATGACACTTAGGTAAGGTGCCAGTTCATTTTGTAGTTCATGTAGTACACAGCCTGGGATGTCACCTGGTCCCATGGATGCGGTATTCTTAGCTTTGGAGAGTGTGTTTTTTACCTGTGTGGCCGTTATTACCAGAATTTGACAGTCTTTCGGTATTGAGATGGGCTCTTTAGGCGGTGAGAAGGGGGTAATGTTTGCACTGAATCGATCTGCCAGAATATTGCCAATATCCTTGGGATCAGTATATTTAATGCCATTCTGATGTAGCTCAGAGCAGATCTGAGCATTGCCATTTAAATTCTTGACATAGCTATAGAATGCCTTGTGGTTGTCTTTGGAATCTTTGGCAATATTATTTTCATAACTAGCTTTGGAGGATTTTATGAGGGATCTCAGCTTCTTACTGAGGCTGGTAAGGGAGTGTCTGTGAACAATTTTGCATGGTTGCAGGGGCATTGAATTTTGAGAAACTATCACTTAACAGGATGTAGTTTGCTTTGAAATAGTTTCTAAATCTTGCAGAGTTTTCTGGGATTATCAATTTGATTTTTATTTCAAAGGAGACTGCCTTGGGGTCCAAAGACACTAATGAGGATGTGACACTGAGGGGTGTGCAGCACTCTCCCATATTGATGAATGCCAGGTCCAGTATGTTTGAACTTCTGCTGGATGTGTGCACTATCTGGTCAAGGGTATTTCTGTTAATAAAGTCCAGAAATCATTATGCCTTCAGGTTTGAGGCATTGTATGTTTGCCAGTCTATGGAGGGATAGTTAAAGTCTCCCATGAATA
This sequence comes from Protopterus annectens, assembly GCF_019279795.1. NCBI lineage: Eukaryota > Metazoa > Chordata > Ceratodontiformes > Protopteridae > Protopterus > Protopterus annectens. The sequence continues at coordinate 1,362,011,983 of NC_056743.1, forward strand.
AGGTATTTGGTTTAATGGTAAATGTTTCCAGTAGGTCTAGGTACAAGCTGTTGGAATCTTGGTGGGACATACAGGGTGACCTATAGCTTGCTAAGATATGGTATGGGATTTTGTCTATGGTGATTTGTACACAGATAAACTTCAGGACATTGTCCTGTTTAACCAACATAGAGGCATACCTGTTGTTAATGTAGACTGAGACCCCTCCACCTTTTGTCCCTGTCTGTGCAGATGATGGTCTAAATGTGTGGAATGTACTGTACGCTTGCGCTGCTGGTATACATTCTACAGATTTAAACAATGTCTTCTCCCTGTTCAGTCAGGTGAGTGGACTATCTGTGTGTTGTACAATGGAGTATATATGACAAGAGTCCTGGGTAGTGCATTTGCTCGCCATATGGGCTTTGCTCTTGGGGTAACACTGAGTGTTGTCATATAAGTGGTGTTGCTTTAGAGATTTCTAATAATAGGCATTGACGTTTATAGTCTTAGGAGGTCTTTGCGGTTAGAAAGATTGTTTTTAGTGCCTCAGCATAAGTTGGTCTCTGTGTGGTGAATACTATGTGTGGTGGATGTAGTGCATGTGTGTTCTTGACAACCTTGTTTGTATGCAAGATGTTTGCCTCTAGTGAAATTGTGCATGTGTATCTCTCACATACTGTATTTGTTTTTTAAAGGAATAAATGGTGGTCTCTGAACATGAGACAATTGCTACATTGTCTCAGGATACCCATATCTACCAAGCAGGCCAGATAGACACTTCTGTAGGCTATGGACTGAGTTATACAGGGGACTCCTTGGGTGGTCTCTGAGGTTTGGCACTAGACTAGGTTAGATTGTGCTAAGATTTGATAGTAGTGCTTTTTTAACACCCACACTTGCTGCTCTATGCTTGTCTACATGAAATGGAGACAATCATAAAGCAGCTAGTCTCCATACAATGGCTTTGTTTCATCCCTGCTAAGTTACAGGTTTCAATTCTAATAGTATTTTTACAGATAAAATATACTATCTAGGCATTTTCATCTGCACAGGGCACTGCTAATCTCTTAATGTAAAAACACCAAGAAAGATCGTTTGAAGTGTAATGTTACAACAGAACAACTTAAACAAACTACCAGGACAAGGCAGTTTCAAGTATTATGGACCTTTGAAATGATTTAAAGTCAAAATCAACAAATACGGCAAAACTAAATCATTCTAAAACAATGAACTGAATTGCAAAACAATAAAATAAATGTATTATCTGTGAAGGATGAAGAAGTATTAGAAGGGTATACCTTCATTTCATCATAAGGAAGTTGGACAATACACCAACGTGTGAAAGTACAATCCAGATCTGACAAATGTCGACTGGCACTGTTGCGAATCCAAATGAGCGAATGCACATTATTTTGACCCTCATATGAAAGTGGTCCAAGATCTGCAGGGAGTGCATCACTTTGTATTTGTAATTCCACCATCACCATACACCAACTCCAGCTGAAATAGCTCTAGAAGTCCATGAAGACTGCTATAACAAATTAGAATCTCTAACCATCATCCTGGGTGATTTCAACTATTCATTCTTTAACTGGCTAACATATACCACACCAAATAAATAAATAATCACAAATATACCTGGACACCATCAATGTCTACTCCCTAGACCAATTAGTGCCTACTCCTACTAGGACATCAGATATTCCTGATCTGGTTCTCACAAATATGGGACCATTATATGGTTCTCACAAATACAAGATGGCACAGTGGTGCAGCAGTAGCGTTCTCGCCTCACAGCAAGAGGTTCTCTGGTTTTATTCTCAGCTGGGGTGCCTTCTCTGCAGAGTCTTCTGCATTCGTGTGGGTTTCCTCCAGTTACTCTGGTTTCCTCCCATGTTAGAAAGATGTGTCTAGAGCATTTCTCCCCGGGCCTCTGCTGAAAATTGGCTTCGTTCCAAGTCAGACTTTCCCAGTTAACAAATGTTAAATAATAATTATGGACTCACTGGTTAAATCGGACCCTTATGCCACGGTGTTTTCCATAAAATCCCAGCCAGAGGTGCCCTCAAATTGAACGGTCTTCAGAGATTTCTCCAAGATAAATGTCCTAGTGGTAGCTATACATCTTTTAAAATTCAAATGCTCTCCATTACACAAGGACACCATAATTAAACCAGCTGTTTACTACTGATTTTTTTTATTACCACTTAAGCTTCTGCATTGAGGCCTTTTTTACCCATTTGTTACAAATATAACTTCATGTTCATAAAGAAAGCATTTGGAAACTCAGTATAAACAAACTGAAAAGCAAAAGTAAAAAGATCTTCAGATTCAACTGATCTAAAACTGAACCCAGAAGAGAAAACAAGGAACTAAGTTAAGATATCTAAACTACCAAACCCAAATATGAGTTGAATATTGCTACTACCTTCTAAAGATAACTGTAAAGCCTTATTTAGTTATGTCAGGAATCGCAGTAGGAACACTCACAAAGGATTGATTCCATATCTGATGACAGATACTGTCTCACTCAAGTACGGAAAGGTGCAAAGGCCAAACTCCCAAATAGAACAAAAAACAGCTAGCACCATCAATCAGTTTACCAATTAATATTTTAATGTATTAATACTTCATGTTAAAACACAACTTGCATACCGGTTTTTCTATAAGCCTTCATCAGTGCATAATCACAGTCCTATTCCATTATATTTATATACCCAAATCTCAACCCCCATTGGTCATTACAACTGCTCATTAAGCCCTGGTGCAAATAAAGCACCTAATTTAATAATCCACATTTGTTCCTTACAATTTAACCTTTGATGCCCTCCCACTTTATTATTAGTTTTGAAATAAACTCTGTCAATAATAGTAAACATAAACCTGGCTGAAGCATGTTTTAAAGTATATTTATACAAAGCACTCATGGACTTAGCACACCGAATATCACTCAAATGTTCAGACATTCTTAACTTTAAAGGATGCAACAATTGCCCCACAGAAATGCTGAGCCAGACAAGTAGCCAAATATACTACCCAGTCTGTATTACAGTTACCATAAACTAAAATGTCAAATACTGTAGAGCTATTTCTAGAAGAAAAACATTTATCTTTATTAACAAATTTGCAGAAATTACAGTGCCCACAAGGATAACAACCCACCAGTCTTTGTCCATCTAATTCTATCTGATGCTCCCCCCTACCCTTCCTTGTGACTCCTTTTATAATGGTTAAACCACCCAACCATTGTTTTCCCCTTTCTGTAATAAAAGAGACATTTGGAGGGTATAATTTCCCTTTATCTGTCCTCTATACACAAAATATCCCAATGTTTAGATATAACCTCTTAAATTAAAGCAGTATTCTTACCAAAACTAGTAATAAATCCATGTCTTATCATTTCAATGTTTGATATAGACTTATACATAGATAGATAGATAGATAGATAGATAGATAGATAGATAGATAGATAGGTAGATAAAACACAAATGAATCATGCCACAACTTCCACATGCAGTTTATCAAATTACAAAAAGAAATGTTTACAAATTGTATTCATTGGCATAATCCATTCATATGCATATCCACGGTAGTGCAGCGGTAGTGTGGTTGCCTCACAGCAAGAGGTTCTCCCGTTTGATTCTCGGCTGGAGTGTGGGGAGTGCCTTCTGTGTGGAGTCTGCATGTCCTCCCTGCGTTTGGGTGGACATTCGAAAGACATGCGTAAATGGGCGCGCCTTCATTAAAGGTTGAACGTCAAGCTGACACCTCGGCATTTGTAAAAATCTACTGCCAATCATTAGCGGACTGGAGTCCCGCTGTGGCGACCCCTAACCGGGAAAAGCTGAAAGACAAACAACCCATTCATATGCATGTTGAATTCAAAAACTGGAAACAAAATGTATAGTGAGAAATACTAGGAAAGGTAAGGTTCTAAATACTAACAGTGAGCCAGCAAACTGTTGTGTTTAATATTTATTAACTAAAATGGCTAAATAGCCTTATAACATGAAAAAGGAAACAGTTTCGGTTTCCTTTTTCATGTTATAAAGCTATTTAGTCATTTAAGTTAATAAATATTAAACACTACAATTTGCTGGCTTACTGGTGTTTCTTAGTGTAATTTGGACTTTTGGAGCCGTGCAACTGCCGTACCTGCAGGGGCTGCCATTTTTTCAATTTAAAAATACTAACATCAAAAATACAGTCAAAGCTTAGAAAGAAAAAAACATTCAATGAAAGAATAGGAAAAGTAAAGATACAGTGTAATTCAGAAAATGAGTATGAAAGCTAGGGAATATGCAAACATCTGTGCCAGAATGAAGACAGAGAGTGGTTAACATGCAGGAAAATGGAGGAAATACATGAGTTGTTTATGTTCACGTGTGTATTTGAAGTCATTGTTTAGTTGAAAATGATGGATTACTGGTTGATTTTAAGTCAAGTGGTGGTCCAGTCTGTTCACTGGTTATTAATGCTAAACTCTCAGGAAGGAGAGCTATAATAACATTATTAAAGCTATCAGTAAAGGTGGAAGAAAATTATTTTATGGTAGCAATGATATGAGAGTTATTTTATTGTGGTATCATTAAGATCACCAAGACACTGGGGTGCTAGGATAAGCACGGGGAGCAGCAGAGAGAACATTAATTATTTGTGGTCAATTATAAGGCTTAAACTGACATTGGAAAGTAAGAAAAACATACGAGTATTACACACAACTCATTCAAAGTTAAGCTATAGATTATATTATAGCAGCATTAGAAGACATTTCATTAAAAGTTTAAGGCTAGCCAATATCCTAGTTAACATTTTATGCGAACGTTATACTGTTAGCTGACATGAGTTTAAATGTGTCATGGTCTTCAATATTCCTGAGTTTTACAAAGGGTTTACTCTCCATTTAAAATGGAAAACCTTTCATCTAATAAGGGACTATGATTCTGATAAAACTATTTGCAAATGAAATAATTAAGAAGAAGACTTCATATTTAACGAATGAACTGTTTGAAAGGAAACCAAAAGTGGTAATGGGCTACAGAATTATCATGCTACACATTGTATTAAAGGCCATTGAGGGCATTTTTGTTAAATTATGAAGAAATAATTGTTAGGACATAACTCCAGCTTGGGAATTTGAATGTTCTTCCAAACGATGTTACAAGGCACGTGTTTAGATGTCTGCTGAGCTCCTCGGACAATTTAATTGACCAATGACTTTAGTGTTGATCCACTGTGGCTAATAAATAAAGGTTAAAAAAGGAAAGGGATCGAGCATTGTCTAAGACATTTAAGCAAGAACCGCTTAGATGACTATCTCTGTTGAATAAATCACAAGCAGAGATGTAGAGAAACGGTGTCTGACATCTTTTGTGGAGAATTTAAAAACACTGAGTGCTCTTCAATAATAAACCATTTCTAGATTATGTCTCAGTCAATCAGGTATAAGCCGTGTATATCAGAAAATCTTCCTGTTCAAGAAAGGATATGACCCTCTGGTATCAGAAATATCGTAAGTAAGCTTATTTATAAAAATGAGAATATAGATGTTCTGTTGCTATAGTGATTGCTGCTCCACTTCCAAAAAAATATTTTCCTTCAGCAAAGTTAGATATAAATTAGAAAGATTTTAGCAGAGCATCACCAAGCCTAACTTTGCAAAGCTGGCAGAAAAGAACCGAGTGAGTTAAAGAAATAATAATGACAAAGCAGAGCCCATATCTGCATTATTTACTTGTCACCTATTACTTTGAGAAGGAGCAAAGATTGTTTTGCTTTTTGGAAAAAGAATGGTTGTGAACTTGCAAAACACCTTATTTTCTAATGTAGTCAAGGACTTTTCATGGGCATTCTTTCAATACCCTCCCAGGGAGAAGATACAGTAGAAATAGTGCAAATGCTACCAAGAGGTTTACGACTGGGGATATGGAAAAGTGGACAGATTTTAGAATGATTACATAAATTAGATATTATCTCTTGAATAAAGAGAAGTTATAGAAATATGCATGTAGAACTATATAGCATGCATATATGCAGTCAACGAAAAGACATCTGAAGCTAAAATTGTAACTTCCTCTTAGACCTACCTGTGAACGCACTGTAAAAGGAATCTTGTCATGTAGGTGGAATCACTATATTAGGAACTGCATTCAGGTGTCATGTGACACCTTGGAGAGGTTATGATAATCACTAAAGAGTATCATCACTGCACAGTAAGAGGGAATGAATGAAGGCTTGCTTAGCACCCTCAGTATATATTTAATTTTATGGCAGATATGCTGATTGAAATCAAATTTCCCCTGAGCTGTAAGATAACATTGACAAACTACACCACAGTCCTGAGGAGGTGCCTTAGAACTGGATAATCCTGATGAAATTCAGGTAAATCTTCAGCCTTCCAGTACCCCCAGGATCTGCCCCTAGTCTCCAGAAAAGCAGTAGTGAACCATAGTGTTGTACTGTCTTTATGCTCCTTGGTGAGAGCCTAGAAAAGAATAGCACCGAGGAAAGTGTTCCTTTACATAATAGGGTGTGTTGTAAACTTTCCTGCCTTCAAGGAATGTGCTTAGATATGCCTCTAAATCAACAATTCCTGCATGTAAGTTACTTATTTTTTTATTTCTGCCTTATCCTAATGATGACAATATATGCTATTTGTTAAAATAACATCAGTGCAATGGAATGCAGAAGACCTGTCAAGAAGGGTTAGATGCCAAATTAGAGGAGTTTTTTTTTTTCTCCAAGTGTTGGTGTACACAACATCAGGATAGCATCTGGCTTGAGTCACTTTACTATCCATACAGAGCACTGGTCAATGATCACTCATAGATCTAAGAAGGATAACTACCCCCTTCATTATGGTCAGGCTTGTAAGTAATAGCTCAGTCAATTAATATATGATTCCAAACTGCATGGATTATGCCTAGAGAATTCCTTTACTCTGATTAAGACTAAAGTCATTTAAATATCAACTAAAAGCAAAGCTCACTTATGAAATTAAGGTAAAGACCCACAAATAAAATATAGTTACTTTGCTGGACCATTTCCTTATATCATAACTCTCCTTAAATACGGATATAGAGGGGAAGAATTTAGGAGAAATGTCTTCTAAGTGACCATATTCTGTGACTTCATGAGCATAACATGATGAAAGGAAGTACATTAAATTAATTAGATCCAGGGCCCGAAAGCCCTCTAAAATGACAGAACAGAAGGAATTTCCCAAAACACACTACATTCAGAAGGTTAAGCAAAAATGAAGGTAGTAAACCTCCATTCATACAGCTGAAAATCATTTACTTTCCTAAAACATTTGATTCTTTCATCGGGGTATCCATCTTCTTACTCTGCTAGCATACTCTGTATAACAGGGTAATTTTTCAGAAAGTTGGAATCAATAGATACAAAAGTTAAAAAAGTTGCAACCTTCCTTCATGTGGCTGATGATGATGCAGACAAACAATTATATATTTGGAAACGTACTCAATAATGATAGATTGATATGGTTGTCATTTAAGAAAAATTTCAGCAATACTGTAAATTAAAAAAAAAACTTTCCATGTACTTGCCATTTATTTTTCACTAGAAAAATAGTTTATTGAAATATTTTAATGCATAAATGAATGGAGTAAGACACATTGAGCTAAAGGCTGTAGGCCATATGTGTAAGCAATGTGCACACCACTTTTGGGATTAAATGTACTTCACATCATGCACAAAGGCAAAATCAATTCATTGAAAGGAGGGAGCTAGACAGAGAGAGAGAGAGAGTGCATGGCCTTAAGCTTAATGCCAAAAAATGCATCATCCCCTTTGGGAAAAACTCAGTTCCCACTAACTACCACGTCAATGGGAGCCCACTGAACACTGAAGGCTTTATAAGAGATCTGGGGACACAGGTTGACAGAAACCTCTCCTTAGACCACCACATTGCCACTGGGGTCAGAAAGTCCTTCTATGTGGCACATCTCATTGCCAAGGGTTTTGCATCCAGGAAGAAAGAGGTCATCATCTCTCTCTACTCTTCCCACATTAGGCCAGTCATTGAGTATAATGCCCCATTTGGCATGTACCTCACTAGACATATGCAACAGCTGGAAAGACCACAAAAGTACCTCACAAAGAGGATCCTAGGCCTTAAACACATGTCCTACATGGACAGAGTCAAATAACTCCAGCTATTCTCTGTCTCATATCATCTACTAAGAGGCGATTTCTGCTTGACTTACAAAGCCATGTCTGATCCAGCTTTTTTAGAAATGCTACATGTAAAGAAATCTAAATCTCTCCACACTACATGCTCCAGAGACCTCAACCTCATTACCACAATCAACAAAACATGCTGGAGAGACAGGTTCATAACCCAGAGACTGCCCATGCTCTAGAATAGACTTCCCATACATGTCAAGCAGAGCACCTCACTGGCCCTCTTCAAGACAGATCTTGATTAGTGGATGGGAAATAAAAAGTTCACCCTGGGGATCACTCCAGTAGCTCTACTTGATAGAGGCACTGGGAACTAACATCGAGCAGCACAATGCCAGGGCACTTCTATGGGCAAGGCTTGTAAAGGCTCCAGGGCCATTAGCCTAGTACACACCTATGAAGATATGAACCTATGAACTTGCATACTATCAACAAAATAGGTGAGAAAGTGTTATGCAAATGAACCTACCACTGATGAGACCTCAAACATGCAAACTACGGACCTTATAAATTAGTGTCTCTCACATGCAGGGCTTCTTCAGGTGAATTAATTCAAACTCTATTTGCAGGAATCCATCTAGTCAGGTAATCTCCAGGTTTTCTGTTACCAGAGCTTCCACTGGCAATTACGGACCTTTCACTGGACTCCCACCTCAGAGATGATTGCTCTGGCAATGGACAGCCTCTCTTTCATTATCAATAGTCATCTCAAAAGTGTTCCAGACTCCTGCAGATTCTCCCAAATTACATCTGTCATACTAGAATTACCTTGACCATAAAAAGGTGCATGTTGACAGCTGACTTCCTATACTTGAAGCCCAGGTATCTGAGCTTAAAGGGATAAGTGTATGTTACTTACTCTAGTGCACTCTACTGTGTAAAAGTTATTCTTTCCTAATAAAAAATATTACCCAAAACCTAGACTTTAACAGTAGCTTATCCAGAAGTCGCTATTCTGGCTTAAAACATTTCTGCTGTTTGGTGAATGTGTGTGTGTGTGTGTGTGTGTGTGTGTGTGTGTGTGTGTGTGTGTGTGTGTGTGTGTGTGTGTGTGTGTGTGTGTGTGTGTGTGTGTGTGTGTGCGTGTGTGTGTGTGTAAATATATAGTGCTTGGATGAACAGCTTTCACATACATGCTGAAGGTGTCCTGTGTCTTTATCCAGTAATATAGAGTTGTAGATACACTGATGACTTTGTGAGGATAGCATGCCATATGGTTTCCTCATTGATAAATGCTTTGTTGAGCTCAAGACAGATATGTCAGGATGGTATATGTTCCATTACGCCTCTACGGGTTATGCTTTTGGCATTCATGCCTTGTCATTGCAATAATAACAGCCTCTCATCAGCACTCTTTCTCGACCTGTCTAAAGCCTTTGATATGGTTAACCATCGCCTACTCTTGAATACTCTGTCATCCTTCTCTCTTGACACCAAAGCAATTTTCTGGTTTAAGTCCTACCTTAGTAATAGACAGCAAGCAGTCCTTTGGGACAATCAACTATGTTCTCACCTTCCCATTTCCCTAGGTGTCCCTCAAGGATCCATTCTTGGTCCACTCCTATTCTCATTATTCATCAATGACCTTCAAATAGCCATTCCTCTAACCACCTGTATACAATATGCTGATGATTCTACAATCATATGCTCTGCCAGCTCTATATCTGAACTTCAGTCTTTAACCCAAACAGCTTTCAACACTGTAGAGTCATGGTTCTCTAGTCGATTCCTTCTTTTGAACACAAAAAAGACCAAGCTACTATTGTTTACGCCAAACACTAAGTCACCCCTCATAGATTTCTCCATTCAATCGAGCAATGGTACCCTTATATCCCCAGACTTTTCCACCAAACTATTAGGAATTACAATTGATAATAATCTCACCTTTGACATTCACATTAATAACACCATTAAATCTGTTAATAAAAAACTGGGCTCCCTATATAGGATAAAACCTTTCTTGACTCCAACTGCCGGAAAGACTATTGCCCACTCCCACCTAATTTCAACACTACTGTATGCAGCTCCCATATATACTAATCTAAAAAAAAGTAATCTTACCAAACTATCCAACTCCTATAATAGTATTGCTAGATTTGCCACTGGAAACCCATATAGAACTCACCATTGTCATAACCTTCATCAAAGCAAAACCAAGAAAAACGGACCTGCTCGACGAAAGTTTAATGAAACAGAATCCACAAAAAGCGAATATCAGACAGTATAAAATAAGCACTTTCATTTGGCTCCTGCCAAACTTTTTCAAAACCTTCATCAACTAGACTGGCTGGAACTAAAAAACCTTCTGATACTTTCCCAACTTACCATCACTCATAAAATTTTTTATCAACCTAAAAATACACCAGTACTAAACAACCTTATATCACCCTATAGGAATCTTGAGTCCTTACGCTCCTCCAATAAACTACTTACTAGGACCACCAAGTCAAACAACTTAGCTGGTGACTCACTATTCTCAAATACCGTGGGAAAACAATGGAACCTCTTGCCCTCTGAGCTTACCACACTTTCATCCCTCTCTCTCTTCAAGCAAAGTCTTAAGGCATACCTTAAAAATCACTGGCTATGCCCTTGCTGTTACCCAGACTGATCCTCTGGACTTCTCATTGTCATCTCTTGGCCTCCCACTCTCCTACTCTCTTTCCTATATTCTCCCCTAAATTAGAAGGTACTTAAGTAATCTCTACTACTTGACAACAATTAAATTCTTGTCTGCTGAGATATCAATGTACCCTGTTGGTAGTATTCCCTGCCTCTTAATTAATATACCCTCCTTTTTTTTCTCTCCCTTCCTTTTTTTTCTAATAATATGTCTAGCATATAATCCTTAGGAAAAGTAACTGTCTGCATAAACTAGATTTACCAAATTTTAAAGGTATTTTTCTAATAGTGTCTTGGGATTGCCCTAGACTTACATGCTGTAAAATGTTCTGTAAATGTATGATGTATTAGTATGTCCTTTTGTCTTCCTAGAATTTATAGCTAATACCTTTTTGTCTATTTTAAACCTTTTGATGTGGTGGTGGTGGTATGTTTTACAATTGGAGCTTTTCTCCTCGGGCCTCTGCTGAAAATGGAAATATATCCAGCTGGACTAGCCCGGTTAACAAATGTTAAATAATAATAATAATAATCACATCTGTCACATGTATTTCATAGATCTGTCTGCTACTATGCACTTTACATAAATCCATTGTGTGAGAAGGCATTCTGTGGACAAAATAAAAGGACGTAAGTTTGATGAGCTGTTTGGTTCTCTGTTGAGCGATACAACTAACTATGGCATAGAAATGACAAAGTAAGTAGTAAGCCTTTGTCAGGGTCTGAATTAATGTTGGATAAAACTATCAGTATATGAAGCTTGCTGAAGATTTGGATATATATGAAATGAAACTGAAGCTAAAGTGTGTTACAAAATGACACTGATAAGACAAACTACAATGTGAGAAGTACTTAAAAGAATATGGCAACAAAATTCTGGATACAGATAAAAATGAAAGGCATTCAGCTCAACAACTACTACATTGTTCATGGTGTGTAGCCAGGATTTTTAAATGTATCCTCTATGGTCCTACACTGCTGCCCACACCACAGTCCCCTTAGTTTTATCAGTTATACATGCTATCCACCCACAGTCATTCGTGGTCTACCACTTAAAATCATCAAATATGAAACCTGATCGCTTTGGTCCACCCCCCCACCCCCACTTGTGTGAACAAGGAATCCTCTCACTCCAGCTAAAAGCAAAGAAAACTCTAACCAGCAATCATCCAAAAATAGACTGCAGCACCAGGTTTAACTCCAGGAACCTTGTTGTTGCCACTTGTGTAGTTTAGGTGCCAGCTTTTGTGACTACTGTTATGCCTTGTTGAAATATGTTACAGTCAGCTAGAGTGCATACCCCAGGGGCAACAGCTGCAAACCTTCTTCCTCTTAGCTTACCCCCACCCCTTTCATCCGTTTCACTGTTGATAATTTGTTGTATGTTAAGGTATTTAGCCCCTCTCAATAGTCATAGCTTTTAGTCCCTCCTCCTCAATACTTGTTTTTCACTAAACACCAAACAGAGGTGCAAAGTCTCCAGCTGCTTTTATCTTTAGCTACATTGTGTGCAGCAAACAATAAACAAAGGGGAATACAAATATAAAAGAGAATAACATCTGCCATTGCAGACTAGTAAGCAGCATACAACTTCTACCTGTGGTGTAGTCTTACACATAGTTTTTCTTGGAGAAACCTTCCAGTCCTTGAACAAGGGTGCCTGTATGTTTACCTTATTTCCTTGGCTGTCCTTTGATAATTAGCTAGGTTTAGCAGAGTGCCTTGGATTCTCTCCTGCTACTTTAAATTCCAATTGATGGTTTCCCTCCCTTCCCCCACCCCCAAGTGATTGCTCAGGTACAACACACCAAAGGTTTTAAAAACCTTGGATGCCATATTTGCTCTAATTGCAGCTGAAAGCCCTCCAGGTGTAGCATCTCTAGTAAGTGTCCCTGGACTAGCTGATAGTTCTTTTTTTAGCTAAGATCTATCTGAAAGGTGTAGCCCTGCTCCGCTCACTTCGGTCCCCTCCCACCCACCTTCCATATCATTACCTTTATACCTATCCATACAACCACACCCCCTCACTTTCTCCCAAATCCCCCTCCCCTCTATTTCCTGTTCTCATATTACCTCCCTTCTTTGCTCCTCCCCACACTTACCTACTATCCTCTATCAAAGACTACTATACCTTACTCCCTCCCCTTCTTCTCAACCTCTGTTCTACATCCCATAAAGTGACATGTCTCTTACAACTCAAGCTATACTCTTACCTTCTCTACTCCTTATACTCTATCCCCTCACCTCCTATCACTCACAATTACCTACTCCCTATTTCCATCCCTCAAACACCACTCTTAACTCAAGTTCTACACCACAACCCTATCTACTAATCTGTCCCTCCATCCTTCTCCCCACCACTCCCATTCCTAAAATAAAAATATCTTCCCCATCCCCTTTAAAACAAAAAAAAAACAAAGTCTACTTACTCAAATTAAAACCCCATTACAAACCTCTACTTCTATCTGTTGACATTCATCCTAACCCAGGCCCTACAGACACTACCCTGAACAACCCCCCCCCCCCCCATATCTAAACCAGCCAACCCCTCCAACTCACAAAAACAAGTACAATTCTGCTCTATCAATGTCAGGAGCCTTGTAAATAAAGTTCAAGAACTCCATGCTTGCATAGCTAACTATACTCCTGACATAGTTACCCTAACTGAAACATGGTTAAAACCACACCATCTGGACAGTGAAATCATCCCTCCTGGCTATAATATCCTTAGATTAGATTGACCTAAAAGAGAAGGAGGAGGAGACTCCATACTCTACTCCAATTGTCTCTCCCAAATCAGTCCCACACTAGACTTACCCTCCTTCTCACCAGCTGAACTCCTACTGACCAACTTCAAACTTAACAGTTTCAACACCATAACTGTCGCAGCAATCTATATTCCCCCTGGTGATAATATTAACATACTTGAGAATATCCTATCTCACCTCTCACGTACCATCCACAATTAAATAATTATACTGGGAGATGTAAATACTGATTGGCTTAAAATACAAGCTCCCAACACTACTTCCTGTATAACTCTACATGGGTTTGAGCAGCTAATCACAACCCCAACATACATTAATAAATCTCACCTACCTAGCTCTCTTCTTGACTGGATATTGGTCTCCCACCCTCAAAACTATCATAACTCCCAAACCCTTCCAAATGCCTTCAGCGACCACTACCCTATAACAGTTACCAGACATACTCCCCACCTTACCAAACCTAACAAATTTATTACCACCCGCTCACTTTCTCATTTCTGTCCTAAGTCCTTTATTCACCAACTCTCCAAAATTAACTGGTCTTACCTCACCACTCTTCCTTTAGATGAAGCTGTCCACTCCTTCAGCACTACATTCCTAAACATTCTTAACTCCCTTGCTCCTCTTTGCACAATTAGAATAAAATCTAATACTGCTCCCTGGCTCACTAAATCTACCAGAACCCTCATGAAAGACCGGGATAGGATTTAGAAAATGTGGACTAAAACTAAGGCCCCTTCTCTTCTTCAGAAATATAAAGAATAAAATAAAAAAAAAAATCATCCATTATGAGAAAATAAACTTCTATGCCAATCTCCCTCTACTCTTAAATCAGACCGAAAGAAATTCTGGAGCTCTATTAAACAGCCTCTTCATCCAGGACACCCTTCCTCTCCTAACCCATGTCCCAATGCAACACCTGAAGACATAGCCAATAAATTTAACAATCATTTTATAAACTCAATAACCTCCATAATAAAGTCTCTCCACCCCAGAAACAGCACTAGCACCCCCACAAACTCTATACCTCTTCCAAACCCTCCAAACCTCTCTCAAAAAGCAGTATCAACTATGTAAAGCCATTACTCTCTAAACTTAAACCTTGCTCCCCATCTGTTGACAAGCTATCCTCATACTTCCTGCAGATTGCCTCTGAACCTCTTGCCTATCCTGTATCCATCTTAATGAACCAATCCATTTCTGAATCTTATGTCCCCACTGTATGGAAGAATTTCTTTACTCTACCCATTCACAAAGAGGGCAACTCCTCAGACATATCCAACTTCAGACCGATTGCCATACTCTCTTCATTCTCAAAAATCCTCGAGAAATGCATTCACAAGCAGGTAATGCATTATCTTCACCAGGAAAACCTTCTCTCACCCACACAGCATGGTTTCCATTCCAAGTATAGTACAACTACTGTACTCCTATCATTCATCAACATAGTCTCCCTAGCTCGTGCTCGTGTTAACAATAAACTTATCTCATGCCTATTCCTTGACCTTTCTAAAGCCTTTGACACTGTCTCTCACCCACTCCTTCTAGATAAACTCACTAACTTACATTTCTCTCCCCCTACTATCTCCTGGTTCTCCAGCTATCTCTCTAACCACCAGCAATCAGTTAAATGGCTCTCTGCACTATCCTCCCCTCTCACTGTACAAACGGGAGTCCCCAAGGGTCCAACTTGGACCACTACTCTTTAATATTTTCACCAACTTGCTCTACTCCTCTTGTCCCCAGTCATCTCTTGTGCAATACGCTGATGACTCAACTGTTATAACCATTGCTGACAACCCAACTGACCTCCACTCAACTACCCAGGCATCCTTCTACACCATTGAGACTTGGCTTAGTGATAACAAACTAATACTTAATCCAAAAAAAACTAAGCTCTTACTCTTCCTCGCTAAACACATCACCACACTCAAAAGTACATTTACCATCTTATCCTGCAACAACACTATTATCTCAGCTGAATCTAGTACTAAATTGCTAGGTGTTACAATAGATGATCAGCTTAAGTTTGATCTCCATATTACTAACTCGGTAAAAAGAACTCATCAAAAGCTGCACTCTCTAAAGCCAAAAACACAGCATCCATGGGACCGGACAACATCCCAGGCTGCGTTTTACACGAACTTCAGAATGAACTGGCTCCCCACTTAAGCACCATGTTCAATAATAGCCTCACATCAGGCTTTGTGCCACTGAATGGCGCACAGCAACAGTTATCCCACTCCACAAAGGGGGAGCCACCACTGATCCCGGGAACTATTGATCTATTAGCCTGACGAGCCTGGTCTGCAAGGCCATGGAATGTATCATCATGGAACTCATAAACAAAGACAGTGGTAACCTCCAAATGCTGGATCCCACCCAGTTCGGGTTTGTGAAAGGCAGATCATGCCTTCTGAACCTGATCGACTTATTTGAGGCAGTCAACAAAGCTGTGGATGAGGGTAAGGTGGTTCACACAGCCTATCGTGACCTCGCCAAGGCTTTCGACACCATCCCCCATTCTGGAATTATAGCTAAAATCACTAAACTAGGTATAAATCCCTATGTCACAAGATGGGTTGCCAACTGGCTCACTATCAGAACCCACACTGTAAAAGTTGCAGACTCCAAATCTGACCTCAAGGCAGTGACAAGTGGAGTGCCACAGGGTTCTGTCCTGAGACCTCTCCTGTTTGGTATCTACTTCTTTGAAGTACAGACTAACACAGAAGGCCTCTGGCTGATGAAGTTCGCAGATGGCTGCAAACTAGGAGCCATAGTCAAGTCCCCAAATGATGTGGACATCCTACAGAAGGGCCTCACTGAGAGATATGCCTGGTGTCAGAGCCATGGCCTCAAGCTCAATGCCAAAAAGTGCAGTGTTGTCCCCTTTGGTAAAAACTCTGTACCCATGAACTACCACATAGCAGCAATCTACTTAACACCGAATGCGTGATAAGAAACCTTGGAACCCAGGTGGACAGTAGTCTCTCCTTTGATAGTCACATCACCACAGTAATCAGGAAGTCCTTCCATGGCACACCTCATCATAAAAGGGTTCTCATCCAGGAAAAAAGGGGTCATTGTTCCCCTCTGCCAGGCAGGATACAACCGGGGGGGGGTACACAGTGCACCCGTGAAGTCTACTCTTGGAACACGGACAGGAGCGTCCCTTGCGAGACACCCCAAAAATTGCCAAGAACAAAAGAAGGTGATAGACAGACCATTCTGGCTGGGGTGTATACATACTCAGAATACATTAGACCCATTATAGAGTACAACGCCCCTTTTGGAATGTACCTCACAAGACATCTGCAGCAGCTGTAAAGGCCACAGAAGTACCTCACAAAGAGAATTACTGGCCTCAAACAAATACCCTACACTGACCGCCTCAAAAAACTCCAACTTTACTCCATAGCATATCGCCTACTCCAAGGTGATCTCTGCCTAACATATAAAGCTATGTCAAACCCAGAGCTGTTGGACATGCTACACCTAAAGAAATCCCAATCCCTCCGAGCTACATGCTCTAGGGACCTAAACCTTGTCACCACAATAAACAGGATGTGCTGGAGGGATAGATTCCTGTCCCAGAGACTTCACATACTCTGGAACAGGCTACCCATCTATGTCAAGCAAAGTTCTTCATTAGCGCTCTTCAAGAAAAATCTTGATGAGTGGATGGGAAAATAGAAAATACACCCCGGGGATCACTTCTGTGTCTCTCTGGTTGACAGTGGCACAGGAAAATAACTTTCTTGGGTGGCATAAGCTATGGTACCTTGCTGGCTAGGCTTACGTAGGCCCTTGGGTCGATAGCCTAGTACCTACCTATGAACCTATCAGAAACTTGGACACCTTTTCTGTAGCAAGAAATACTAAACTAACACTGCCCGAATAACTCTCTCCCAGGCTTTATTACTACCAACACTCCTGTACAGCTGCCACATATTCACAAACCTAAATTCTGCACTTATTTCCAAGCTTGAAAATGCCTATAATAAGATCACCAGATTTGCAATTAACCAAACCTACACGTCACACCTCTGCTTAGCACTACAGCAACTAGACTGGCTAGAATTCCCTCAGCTGTTCCAACTATACCAACTACAGATCATGCTCTCTATGCTCTATCTACCCTCTTTCTGCCCCAGCCTCTCCAGTATCATATCCAGATATTCCCCTGCTAGGATGCTATGCAGCTCAAATCAAGAATTATTAGACATCTACAAACCCAAAACCAAAATAGGCTGCCTTCTCTATAACTATAACCCAGGTACATCCTGGAACCAACTCCCCTTGGAAATAAAATCTCTCCAACATAGCAAAAGTTTCAAAATTGGCCACAAGGAAATATCTAAAAACAAAGTGGTCTTGCCACTGTAGCCAACCACCCTGAAACCACCATCCTTTCACCTATTTCACCACCACACTCTTAATGTATCTCTAACACTATTCCCCTGCATCTTCTACCTCTTCCCTTCCTCTATCTCCAACGACTCTTAATTCGTAGTCTCAAAACAACCTACCTGTCTATTCTGTCTCCTATACTCTACCTCCCCTACATCTCCTACTAGCCATTCCTACTTTGCTTTCTTATTTCCAAACTCCTATACAACTAGATCCTACCCACTTTAAATAAGCATCTGCCTAACTATTACCTCATTTTGCTCTAAGCAGCATAATAATATTGTAACTAGTCACATTTTCTTCTGCTAATTGTTTAAAACCTTGTTCGTAACAACTCACATACTTGTCTGCCAGTTGTTAATACTTAGTATAATTGAAATGCCTGAGGAGCATTTTTCTTTCCAGGTCTCTGCTTGTAAGATCCTATAGCTGATTGTTACTACTATGTTACTAAAATTTAATAAATTGTTTTGTAGTCCTGAGGAGCTTTTCTCCCCAGGTCTCTGCTGAAAATGAGCCAAAATCTCAGCCAGACTAACCCGGTTAACAAATGTAAAATAAATAAATAAATAAATAAATAAATATACTGCCAGTGAATGTTAAATTTTACTAGTGCAGCAGCAATCCAAGGTCCTCAACCTGTACAATTTAAAGAAAAAAAGAGATCCAAATAAGATATTGGGCTGGATTCAAGAATGCCTACACTAAGTTTACCCTAAATGTACATAATCTGTATCCAAGAGCATCCCTACCACATTTTTGTGCTGTCTATTCAATAAGAAAGATTATGCTAAGTGTACATGTAATCTATACTTTGTGGTAAACTTTATGAATTCCCGTCACTATTTAAGGCTGAAGAAAATAAGAGTAGGAAAACTAAAATCAGGGGGGAGATGGTGCAAGTTATGCTTGAGTTGTTCATTTGCTCAGAATGGTGTACACTTAGTGCAGGTGTATAGTCATTCCCTTTGGCAAAAACAAAGTGCCCACAAATTACCACATAGGTGGTAATCCATTAAGTACAGAAGAAGTAATTAGGGACCTGGGGACCCAAGTTGATAGCAATCTCTCATTTGACAACCACGTGGCCAAAGTGGTTAGAAAAACATTTTATATAGCCCACCTAATCACGAAGGGCTTCACATCTAGATCAGGGGAGGTCATCGTGCCTCTTTACTCATCCCTCATTAGGCCCATAATCGAGTACAATGCCCCTTTTGGGATGTACCTTACCAGACACCTGCAGCAACTGGAAAGACCCCAAAAGTACCTCACCAAGAGGATCAAAGGGCTCAAACAGATGCCATATGCTGCCTGGTTAAAGAAACTCCAGCTCTACTCAGTGGCATACCGCCTGCTCAGAGGCGATCTGTGCCTGATGTATAAAGCCATGTCCAACCTGGAATTACTGGACATGCTGCACCTCAGAAAATCCAAATCCCATCAAGCTACACGCTTGAGAGACTTGAACCTCAGCACTGAAATAAATAGGACATGCTGGAGGGACTGATTCATAACCCAGAGGCTCCCTTCACTCTTGAATAAAATCCCAGTCCAGGTTAGGCAGAGTCCCTCATTGACTCTCTTCAAGAGGAATCTTGATGAGTGGATGGGAGATCATAGGTTTACCCCGGGTATCACTTCTGTGTCACTGTTAGACAGAGGCACAGTATACTAACTTCGAAAAAGGGCATAGCAAAATTAATTTAAAATGGGTGGGGAAAGCCAAACACACTCTGGCAAGGCTTATAAATGCCCTAGGGCAGATAGCTTAGTATGAACCTATGAATCTATGAACCTGAATCCAGACCTTGATTTGTACTCACTATGCCCAAACAGGGAAGGTTGAAAGAGTGGAATTCAAACAGAAAGGCAAGGTGAGTAAGATCTGCTCAGGGCAGACAAGCAATAGTTGAAAGGTTAAGGGCTAACCTAACCTTATTTTTGGAACAGATGATGTTGTGTTGTGTCTTTTGGCTTTTTTCAGTTAGGGGTCACCACAGCGGCACTCTGGTCCGCTAATGATTGGCAGTAGATTTTTCACAAACACCGAGGTGCTAGCTCAATGTTCAACCTTCAATGAAGGCACACCCATTACGCATGTCTTTTGAATGCCCACCCAACCACGGTTAGGGCATGCAGACTCCACACAGAAGGCACTCCCCGCACTCCAGCCAAGAATCGAATGGGAGAACCTCTTGCTGTAAGGCAACAATGCTACCGCTGCACCACCGCAGAATTTTTTCAGAACAGATGATACAGTCCCCAAAATGCTTTCCTCCAGAGGACCGATAACCACAACTTTAAGGACAGAATTAAGTGAGACATTGGGGAATGGGCTGAGTGACAGGTAGATGTACTTGATGCTGGCTTGAATGGACTGCCTTTTACCTCTCCTTTTTATCATATGTTTATATGTCTATTTACATAAAAGGGACTCAACACTGAGGCATGGTCTCTGGCAAAAGCTGTCTTAGGAAAGAAGGAAGAATTTGCTAGCTAGTGACAGCAACAATGAAAGGACAAATAATGTACAATATGCAACTAACATGGTATAAGAGCAACACAAATTTGTTAAAACATTTGTAAGAAGAGACCATGCAGTACGATATAAGGCTGAGAGAATCAGAAGTAATGCTAAGAAGTGCTTTTTCTCTGAAAGAATAATACAGCAAACAAATGCACCATCAAAGGCAGCGATAACATTGCAATAGAGCTTAAGAATACAGAGTACAAACCAATGTTCTTTAATGATTTGCTGATGAGGAGATAGCAAATTGATCCAGCAAAATGGCAGATAATTATTTGGTTCTAGCAATCCTTTTTCTCAATAAACAGATAAAAGCAAATGCATTTGTACGAATTCTTTTCTTTCTTTGCATTGTAATACATGCGGTAAATAAGTAAATTAAATTTTTTTTAAAGTGAGGCTCATACCTCACAAATAGTAATTATTTGCAACTGCAGACATATAACTCTCATAAAAATTAGTTTAGGAAATTAAGTAATCATTAAGCTTTTACTGTGGGGATTATTCATCACAAATAGCTGTTATATGTAGTTGCATATTTATGAGTTTCATAGTTACAAAGCTAGACAGTAGATGTAGGCTCACAAAAGTAACTGGTAAAAAAGCCACTTTGACAAGCACTATTGTCTTACCAGTAAATCATTATGGGTAATAAAACCAGACCTCCATGCATTACACTCAGCAGAAATTAGGGTTACCACATATCCCTCTTTATGTAGGACAGCCTCTATTTGGGCTAATGTATCCGTTGAACAAAACATGAAAAATATTATATGTCCTGAGGTATTA
This sequence comes from Protopterus annectens, assembly GCF_019279795.1. NCBI lineage: Eukaryota > Metazoa > Chordata > Ceratodontiformes > Protopteridae > Protopterus > Protopterus annectens. Next base: position 1,362,033,292 of record NC_056743.1, read on the forward strand.
GGATAAATATTTCCTAAGGTTCTTAATGTTATAGGAGTGAACAATAAACTTAAATTCTACAGCAGTCAGCTTTCATTTTCACAAAAAAGTGAAGTCCAGTCCTGCTTGGGTGTATGGTTTGCCCTACAAAATCAAACATTTTGTTTCAATAAAAACAAAACAAAAAAAAAAAAAAACACTTTGGGCATTACAATTCAAAAATGAGGGACTACATCGTTCAAAATGGCCGCTGTTCTGTGAGCACTGCTATCACCTAGGTCTCGATATACCCTGGATTAAAACAAACCCAGAAGGCAACGCAGAATTAATAATACAGAAATAACTGTAGATATTTATGCTAATATCATCCAGCAAACAAAAGAGGAAGAAAAAGTGACAGATTCAGCTCAGAAACAGCAGGATTAACTAAGATTTCTGAATAACAATTTAAGCAATGTGCTACTAAGGCCCTGCATCTGACTGCAAGATTGGTAAAAAACTATACAGCAAGATGTCAAAAGAGGAAAATAATATGGAAACAACAACAACTAAGACCAAATTCTCAGCACTAGCCTCACCTGAGAAAGACACAACTTCAAAAAGACAAAAGACAACTAAACAAACTGACAACTCTAAAAATACAAATAAATCCAAGACAGACCAGCCAGCTAATCTGGAAGACATAAAATCTGCCTTATTACCTATCCAGCAAGCAATAAAGGACTTATCATTACAATTTCAAACCTTTGGTGACTCATTCAGCCAAATAATATCCAGAATGGAAAAATCTGAGTCCAAAATAATAGAAAATGAAATAAAAATGGACTCTATTTCTCAAAAACCTGATGCCCATGACAAAGAAATACAAAACTTACAAGCAAAATTAACAGACCTGGAAGCAAGATCTCGAAGGAACAATATCATCATCAGAGGAATACCTGAAACTGTACTTCATAACAATCTAATACCAACAATCAAGCACATAATAAATTCCCTCCTAGAGGAATCTGAAGAAATGCAGCAAATAACAAAAGAGAGAGCCCACAGAGCCCTGAGGGAAATGCAAACATCACTGAAACCAAGACCTATCTATATTAAAATATTAAACTATCAAGATGTAAATAAAATCATACTGGCAGCAAAGAAAAATGGCACACTCACCTGGAATAATAATACAATCTCCTTTGCTCAAGACCTCCCAATACAAATAAGACAAGCAAGACAACTACTATCTCCATACTGCAGGTTCTTAATAGAAAAAAAAATCAAATTCCAGATGAAATATCCAAATCAGTTAATCTTTTACATCAAAGAGGTTAAATATATGGTTGCTAACACCAAAGAGGCAAAAGAGACATTCCTGGCTGTTTTCAAGCAAATTCCACCTTCAGAAGTGAAATAAATCCACAAAAAAAAGATAAGGGTCCCTTGGATGAAAAAACAACCCCATTCATGAGCACTCTAGCTGGGATCCAACTCTGAAATCTTCCCCTTGCTGTCTAGGCCCTTGGGTCATTGATGTGAGCCATGAGGAACACAGGAAAGGGAAGTACAGCCTGGGTGGGAACCAAAAATGAACTGCTATTTCCGATGCATGAATATAGGAAGGAAGTTCCCATCTCGGATACTGGCTTGCAAATTCAGTCCCCCTAGGCTTTTGATTGCTTCATTAAGAACAGTCAGACAAAATGGATTTCAGCAAGCTCCAAAGGATTTTACTGCCTGAAAAATGAAAATTGATCTGCACCAGCTGAAAGAAGAAAGCTGCACCATAGATGTCAACCAACCTGCAAGCAAAACCTTGAAGAAATAAGGTACTGTTGAACTGAATCATTCACTAAAACAGTACACCCAGTACTGTGTAGGTGAATGAAACTCCAGCCTTAAATAATAGGCAAGAAATAAACTGTCAGAATTATGCTAGCTCATAGATTAATATTGGGAAAAAAAGGAAAAAAAATTGTTAAATGTTTTATGTAAATACTAGAAATGTGTTAAAAGATCCTGGAGAGAAGTAATCTCAGGAAATTAGTAAAATAACCTAACAATCCTGGGATAATGTAAATATAGCCTTAATATGTCAACTATACCAGAAGGACTGTTTGGCTAAGCTGTTTTTCTTTTTTTTTTTTTTTGTCTCTCTATACTTCCTACTTCTGTTAAATAGGTGCCAAGTATATATTTTATAACCCACACAGATTGATGTGGAAAAACATCACTATAGGCACCAAAGAAGGCCGAAACCTGAATAAGTAAAGGGGAGGAAAAAGAAGTCAAATGAGAGAAAAATGTAAAAATGACAAGATTGATTGTTTAACAATATTACTATGGTACACATATTGCTATAATTTACTGAGGAATGTATATTAATATGCTGTTTTAAAAATACTATTAGAAATAATTAGTCACAAGACAAAAACAATACATGCTGTACCTTAAATGCAATACCATCACTGTATAAATAATATGTTGGAAGAGGCTAGGGATATTAAGTAGCAGTGTTTGTTGAGGGAACTAGTTTGTTCAGCTTTGTCCACATTGTTTATAGTAACGGGGGGAGACTATGGAGAAAATTTATATCTAAAAAGAAAACACATTCCAAGATTAGACGTAAAGATAAACCATATAATGAACCTTCATCCTCCCCCCCTGATTATTCTGGTCCAGGGATATAGTGGTTAGGCACAGTGTAGGGACGGAGATAAATAGATGCTTTCCTAAACAATCACACAGTAACACATACAAAACTAACAAAACAAAACTAATATACACGGCATATCTAAGGAATACACCTAATAAATAAATGTAGGAAATAGAATCTGGAATGTTAAAGGGCTCCAAAACAAGAAGAAAAGAAAACTATTCTTACACCTTACATTAAAAACCACAGCCAACCTCATACTAATACAACAAACGCACTTGACTGCAGATCAATGGGCAGAAATTAGCAGAAAGAAATGGATAAGTCAAATCATAGCTTCAGAGGGGAAAACAAACAGTGCTGGGGCTGCCATAATAATTAAAAACCAATTTAAGGAAAAAATACTTAAAACCAAAACTGACAAGGAGGGAAGATGGTGCTATGTAACATTTAATAGTCCTACAATACCAAATCCTATAATGGTACTTAATGTTTACGCACCCTGTAATAACCAACAACACTTTTTTATGTCATTATACCCAACCTTAAACCAATTTAAAGATCAGTACCTAGTGATTGGAGGTGACTGGAATACATATCAAAACCCAGAAAAGGATAAATCTAATCTGACCAAATCACATAATAAACAGGCCACATTAGCCCTTAATGAACTCAAACAAGATTTCAAACTATATGACCCTTTTAAACATGGGAACAGTGCAGATAAAACAGGAAAATTCACATTCTATTCGCAATGCCACAAAATGTGGTCAAGGATAGACTTCTTCTTAATCTCTGACATATTCATTAACATGGACCCAACAATAACTATACATACCAGGTTCTTTTCAGATCACTCCAAAATCACACTGAACATTAACTGGGACAAAAATATATATTTAGAGAATAGGGGTCATAATTGGTCATTAAACCCTAATTTACTTTCCAAAATGGATGTAATAAAAGAAACAGAAGCAATACTAAAAATAGCTCTTACAAATATCACTAACTCCCAAGTACCAACTGACATAGAATGGGCTGGAACCAAAGGACAAATCAGAGGATTGTTTATCAAAAAAAGCAGCATACTATAAAAAAATACAACTGAAAGAGGAGCATATACTTAAAGGGAAAATAGAGAATCTTGAAAAAGAACTAATAAATAACCCTAAGAACCAAACAGAAGCAGAACTTTTAAAACTGCAAAGGGATCTATATATGTTAGAAACCAGGAACCTATCGTTCTATGAAGCCAGAATGTTAGCCACTTACGCAGAAGAAGCTCAAATACCATCTAGAGCTCTGGCCAGAATTATCTGCCAACACAAAAATGCCTCCAATATATCAGAAATAAACTACTGAGACAAAAACTACACAAAAAATGAAGACATTATTAAAACATTTGAACAAATATACTCTCAAATATATGGAGCACAAATACTACAAACCTCAAAGGAAGATTGAACTCTTTTTCTTCAAAAACTGAAATTCCCTAAACTCAGTTTAGACCATCAAAAAAAACTAACTGAGCCGATACCCATCAGTGAAATTATTACAACAATCAAACACTTAAAAGTTCATAAGGCTCCGGGTCCGGATGGACTCACATCAGAATTTTAGAAAGCATTTTCCCCCTTGATAGCCAAACTACTATACTATACACTGAATTACATAATAAACTATAAAATAAATGATATCCACTTTAATGCCTCCAAAACTATATTTATATTAAAAGAACACACAGACCCCAAAAACCCCAACAGCTACAGACCCATCTCCCTCTTAAATATAGATACTAAAATATTTACCTCTATACTTGCAAACAGAATGAAAAATCTGACAGAAAAAAATCCTCTCCCCAGAACAATCCGGTTTTACACCACATAGACAGACTAGTGACAATACATAAACATTAGATGCACTAATATCCTACGCTAACCGATACAATATCAACATCTACACAATGGTAGTGGATGCCCACAAGGCATTTGATAGGGTTAATCTAGAATTCTTACTCCAAACACTACCCTACTTTAATATACCCAATAACTTCATTTAGATCATCCAAACTCTTTATAGCAACCCATACACATCTCTGTATATAAATAAAACTTGGTCAAATAGGATCCTAATAAAAAATGGAACAAGACAAGGATGCCCACTATCACCCTTCCTGTTTAACCTATACCTATAACCACTCTTTCTATACATTAAACAAAATTCATATCACAATCCTCCATCAATACACAACTTCAAAATATACCTCACTGCATTTGCAGATGATCTGAACATATACTGCACTACACCAAATTCAGATATAAACAAAATAATAGCTGCAATTGAACATTTCCCGACTATGTCTAACTACAAACTAAACCTTAATAAAACTAATATTTTCCCCCTAAAAACACCCAAACTCATCTCACTAATACCATTGTTAAACACAATAAAAATTAAAGAAGAAACTAAATACCTGGGAATCACCTTTTTCCAGAGTAACAAAGACTTCTACCAACACAATGTAAACCTTAAATGGCAAAATATAATGCAAGACTGCAAAAGATGGAACAACCTAAAACTACCATTCTTGGCCAAAGTATCAATAATCAAAATGAACATTTTACCTAGATTAATGTATATATTCATGACATCACAGACAACAATACATAATAAATTCTTCAAACAAATCCATACCTTCCTAGCAAAACTTATATGTGAACCCAAAAATAACAGAATCTCCTATCCAAAATTAACACTCCCCAAAAGCAAAGGAGGACTAAATCTACCAGATTTTAAAATGTACTACGCAATAATTAACACTAACAGAATATTGAGAATAGCTGAACATAACCCGTCAATGGAAAATTGGTCTCCTCTCTGGGTGACAATGTATTATAGATATATTAAAGCTCCAGGTTTCAATCCCAAAGCACTTCCATTCCTGAAGCAGAAAGAAATACAAACTTATAACATTATAGAGCCCTTAAAACATTCTATCAACCTAGCGCAAAAACTCTTTCAATTCTTGAACCTTAGACATGCCATGACAATACTGCATCCCGTTCATAAAATCCCAAATTTAAAAATAAACAATAAGATGCTGGACTTAGTCCCTTTTCCCAGACTAAAAGATAAAACAATCCAAGATATCTATCCCTACCTTAACTGTTCAATACAAGAAATGAGGACCAACTTAAACCTCCCTAAATCACACATAATAATCCTAAGACAAATCAAAGAACTGTGTTCCAGTTATCTCCAAAATATTACTATGACCAATAGTGACATAGAAACTTGTAGCAGGCTTTGGAAAACTATTATCACAACAAAGAAAGCTATTACCAATTCATATAAAATGATAAATGAAATCAAATGCCAGAAGGACCTCCTCTTCTCTAACTACTGGAAAAAAATTAAACCATCCATAGATGATCAGCAAATAAGCCAGGCAATCAATCTAACACTGAAGATTCTACCCCTCAAAAAGTTAGCATACACTCAGCTCATGATCAATAATAATGCTTATTTTACACCTGCAATCCTACACAAATTTAACACATCAGAATCACCTTTCTGCCCACACTGTAAGGACCAGATAGCTGACTTAATCCATGTATTTTGGAGCTATAAATGTGTCTATAAACTCTGGAACTCTCTCAAGGTACAATTACAAAAAACGGGTTATCAAACATCAACATTAACTTGGGAATTCACTCTGTTACACATTCTCCCACCCAACATCCCAAGAAAACAAGCAAATACACTTTTAACAATTTTCCAACTAATGAAACTGTATATAGCTTTTAAATTGCTAGATACGATAAATATCTCTTGGGAGGGTTTTAAACAAGTAGCTATACAACAACTTTTAGATCATAAAATAAAAATAGATAAAAGAAACAAAAACTTGAAATCCAGAGAAATTTGGGAACAAACCTTTAAAATCATATTAGCATAATTCATCACACAGCAACTTAGAAATACACTATAAAGGAACCAAAGAACACATACAAGTTCAGATATTAAATAATAACTTGGATATTACGAATGTATATACTGTCTATATAACTGTGGAATTAACAATGAAAGCATCTATGTACATAGTGTAAATAGATATGTTGTATGACCTATATCCTGTGGTGTTTGACATCAATGTATAACATATGTATATGTGTGTATGTGTATGTATGTATATATGTGTGTATGTATGTATGTATATATATATATATATATATATATATATATATATATATATATATATGTATGTGTGTATGTATGTATGTGTATGTATATATATATATCTATATATATCTATATATATATATATATATATATATATATGCACATAGTCATGTTGTAAGATGGTTTTTATTTGTGACATTTATTAATGTAAAAATAAAAATAAAAATTATTGAAAAAAAAAAAAAATGAGGGACTACATACAAGCAGACTTTTTCAGAACTAATACTGAATACCTAGAAATACAAATATAGCAACAAGGTGAAGGCCTGCACCAGAAATCACTCACCCTGAAAGAAATTGGAGCCTCAAATACTATGAAAGATTATGATTAGTTCACTAGTCACTATATCATTTTTAGAACTGATTTGTATTCAAAATGCAGATTTCATGCATTTAACTGCAAAGACAAAAGTTGACTGAGATTTCCCTCCTGAATTTGTTGGACATATGTGAAAAAAGTAACTCCCAAGATATGAAGTCGCAAGCCATGCTGAAATACACACCTATACCAATTCAAGCAGTATATCGAGTTACTATTTTAGTGTATGTAGGGACATCCATCCCCCCCCTTGAAAACCCACCATTCAACATTCTCACCTCTACCAGTTTCAGCAGTATAGAGGTTAGTGATTTCTAGACCCGATATCCATTCAAGACAAAAAAAAAAAACATTGTCATACCGTACTGTCAAGCGGGTTGCACCAAAGAGCTGTGAGACTTCACACTACAAGTCAGTGGTTCCTGAAATATCAGGCTGGAATAAATCTTATTAAACTTTGCCTTCTTTCTGGTCTCTGGATTGCAGCAGGAAAGTTTTTTTTTAATCATCGTGGCAGGATCAAGCCAGATTCTGCAGGTAACAAAGGGTTGAGGGCTTTCTGCAGCTGAAAGTATTGGTCCTGCTGTTTCATGCTACAACATTTGATTTGTAGAACTGGTGTATATTTTAGTGAAGAAAGCTGAAATGCAACCTGCAACTACTCTTCATGTGAAAACAATACATCATTTTAACCGTTATTTGTTGTTGATGTTGTTTATTTGTTTTAACCCATGAGTAGCACTGGATATGGGGATGTCTGTAGCTTTAATGACTAGCCCTTCAGCTTGCTACTGTAATTCTTAATTTGCAGGATTAATGTGTATTTAGGTTAAGCAAGATGGCATTCAGGTTGTTGACTACTGTTTGTATAATTTAAAAATAGATTAATGTAACCATTTTTATCCTGATAGGGTCAAACCAGATATTATGGGTAGGGAATATAAATGGGGTCTGCCTGTGGATGAAATGGCTGGCCCTGCTTTTTGTTCTAATTCTAAGTTTGTAAGACTAATGTGTAATGTTTGAAAGAAACAGACTGGAGCACAAGCTGTGATTACCATATCTGTGAAACAAAAATACATTAATGTTATATACATATTTTTTGAATCCTGGAAGGGTCAAACCAGACAGTGTGGGTAGGCGGTGGGTATGGGGGCTGTCTATGGATGAAACAGCTGGCCCTGCTAGCCTGTAATTCTGGTTTTGCACAACTAAGGTGTATTTGGATGAAGGGTTGGAGTGGGGGCAGGGTTAAGGTTAGCACGCATTACTATGGTGATGCCCTGCTCCAACACTAACCCCACACCGTACCTTACAAAACAACTCTTCCTTTAACAATGCCACTGTTCAGACATATTAGAGGCTACTGTCATGGGAAGGGGTAATATAAAAATCAGGAAAGACATCTACTTTTCTTTATTGATTTTTCATGTTTGACGTTTTTTAGTTCAATCTTATGAATGGTTGATCTTTTTTTTGTGTATTTTATTTGACATTAAGTTCAATCACACACACACACACACACACACACACACACACACACACACACACACACACACACACACACACTTCCGCTTGCTTAATGTTGCATTTAGCACACAATACTAAGGCTATAACCTGTTAACAAGCTGCTTCCTGTAGTCCAGCGTTCTATTCCCAAAACCTCCATTTGCCTACTCTGTGACTCCAAGCAAGTCACTTAACTAGACAGTTCTCTGGGGAAAATGGGTAAAGCTCCTCAAGGGTCTCTGGATGGTAAGTTTAGTAATTGCCTGTTGACCTAAAAAAGCACGGCATTATTTTACTGTTTTCTTCTGAGAAATCAGTCTTGATAAACATACATTTTTCACAAGGGCCATTACTAATTAAACATGCTGCAGGAGGAGTGGCATGCTTAGAGTTCATTTGGAAGATAAGCATTAGCATTTTTATATCCATTTTTAATGCATTTTATTGTTAGTAGCAGTCTAGAACAAGAAATTTTGAAGAGTTTACAATGTTTTTCAAAAGAAAAGCATCTGGTTTCATACACTTTTGAAGAGATTGTTTCACAGGTCGAGCCAAGATAAGGCATGCAAAATTAAACAGCACACACTACACACCATTTACACATTACAATGACTTTTACAGAAAAATGTCATCCAACTTCTAATGTGAAAATACACTGAAACTATTGAAAACATTAAAGCAAAATGTGATGCAAAGTGTTGAGGCAAAGGCTGGACAGCTGGGCAAAACCCAAACCTGCAACAGGTCCTTAAATGATCAAACAGTGCAAGCAGTCCTTCCTTTCAGAATAGGCAAGTATACAACAGGTTTTTGCAAGTTGTATAAAATCTGCTAGAATGCCTAACTTATGATCAGTGTATGATTTTTATAGAAGATGCAAAAGCAGATGACAATAGAATTAAATGCCAAACATAGGAAAACTGCCTGCATGTGCATTTTTTTTTATTTATTTCCATTTTAGTTAAATTTCAGTGTATATTTTGGAGTAAGGATGGCTCCAACTGCTTTTTGCAATGTTTAATTAAAAACAAAACATTGCTAATATTTAACAAGAAAAAGTGGCTGTCCGACTTGCTCATTTTTAACTCATCATGAAAACCAGGACTTTAGGAAAGACAACATTTATCACCTAGAATGAGAATGGATAGGACATGTAGAGCAGACTCAGAGTTCTTAGGGATTATCTGACCTGTCCTAATTGAAAAACTATGTCAAGATAATCCTAAATAATGAACAGTGATTGTAAATGATGAAGATGCAAAGCACCTGTTAATGCTGTGCTTCTTTGGCTCTGTCTACTATCATAGGGTCATTGTTCATACTACGTAATCACAAATATTACTGGGAGCATTGCAACTGCAGTTTACATACTAACCCTCATCCATAAGGAGCTGAGATGAAACAACTCACATGACTTTATTTTCCCAATCCAGTCATCAAGATTTGATTTAAACAGACCAAGGGATTTGATATTTCTAATACAGAGTGGGAGCTTATTCCATAGGTAGGCAATTCTTTGGGGCAAAACAGTGTAAGAAACTTCTCTGTGAGGAAAAGTTTCAATCCATATATATATCTAGTTAATCACTGTATATTAATCAGATTAGATAATGGTAGGAGAGTAACAAACTTAAACTTGTCCTAAGTCAAAAAATAACAAAAAATATATAATTTGAAATATTGTACAGAATTCCAAAGTACTCAAAAGTAATCCAAGCAGGGTAGGCAGTCTGTTTCCATTTGAAAATCCTTTATAAAGTACACAGACAAGCAATCTAAGTAAAACAAAAATAACAGAGTAATAGTTTCCTCAAAACTGTCTAACTGTATATATACTTTTTATCAGGCAAGGGAGGGGTTTATTGTGATGTAAAACAAAGTGTTATTAATACATGTTAAATTCACATCCCTTCCACCATCAGTGTGACATTCGAGCTGGTGCTGCCCTACTTAGTAGCTGTCATAATAATATAACCCTTATGTACTTTAAATAAAATTAATGACATGGTACCTCTCATTTAACCAGATTATTAAGTCTGTGATTTTATCCACGACAATATACTACATGGCTGGAAATATATAAACCTTAGACCATTTAGAAATCAAAAAATATATATAAATATATACATATACACTTTGCATGTAAAAAGCCATTGTAAAAATCATATTCTATTTTCGTAACCTATTGTTAAGAAACATTGCCTTCATCCTTCTAGACTTATTCAGGTCTGTGTACAAGAACCCTAAAAACTATGTACAAAAATATATAATTGTATAATTAGTTAGTATTGTTATTACACATCATTTTGAATAAAGTGGAAGAAAGAACAAGAAAAAAATGTATGATGATGGAAACAAATATACACTTAAATTAAAACTGATTTAACATGGTATTTACAACCAACTAGAAGAATGAAATAAGATAAAATAAAATTAGTCATGTAAACAAGGTGGCAATTGTTTAAGTTCCAGTACACTTTTAAATGAAGAATAGCAGTTTAATCCAGGCTTCTTAAAAGAGTTTAGCTTTAATTGCCACAAATTCATGTTTCTCCAGAATATTCGGGATGTCTCCATCAAGATCACCCATGTCTATGCGATTCGGTAGCTGGAACTTAAAACCTGTGTGTCTTTTATGAAGAGAAAGGTCAGAAACATGCCATACCAGTAGATCTTTAAGAATGTAGTGTAAAGCTACTCCCCTAGAGCAGATATTTGTGGAGATTGCAGTTTTACAAATGTTAAAGGCTAGGCAGCTCAGAGTCAGGATCACTTGGCACCTTGTAGGCTAGGCAGAAGTCACCACGGAAAAGTCAACAGGAGACAGAATAGAAATTTAAACATTCTCTGTAGCCTATTTAGATCACAACAGTGATTTTTTTTCCCTGAGAAAATTATACATTTTTCTAGTTGAGCCATGTACTCAGATGAATTCCAAAGGGTGTTATATTCAATTATGGGGACTAATAAAGTCAAAATGGGGGAGGGGATGAGGACTATATCTTACTCAGACCAGGAGAATATTCCTTTAGTGATTAACTGGACTATGTGCAATTCATACATGGCAATCAAAGGACAGCTCATTGCTAATGAATGTACCCAAGTCTCTAGTATCAGTATCAATGCTGAAGGAGGTGTCATCTATGTGGGAAATTAATTGAGTCCTTGTTTTTCAGAGAGCACAGTGCTGCATTTTTAGAGTTGAACTTTATTCCATGGACTAGGCTCTGTGAAATTGTATGGGTATGGCCGTCGTGGAGAATAATGATGTCATTTGGGGTTATAGGGACAACTTCAGGTTTGTAGTCATTATGGAGCCTGGTCTGGGGCTAATGGAGTTTGAATCCCATTACTGCCAACCAAATGTCACTCTGTGTATGTGAGGAGCAGAGGCTATTGTCCCTGGACCTGCTCCATTGCCCAGAAATAGATCTTATCAATCATGAACAAGATCTGGTTTGCAGATTTTGTGAAAGGGGATAGCTTGTTGGTATCATATCAAGAACAAGATCTGGTTTGCAGATTTTGTGATAGGGGATAATCTGTTGATATCATCAATCACGCATGAGTTTCAGCTAGTCAGGTGTCTAGACAGGGACTAAAACAGTGCAAGTCAAAGTTTGGAATAAACACAACTTTGAAACATAAAACTATTTTTCTGCAGGGGATCAAGCCTACCTGAAACTCCGCACCCCCTGTTAATTATACTAAAGCAATACAGAGACTACAGTATAGTGGAGAAAGTGCAAATCCCCTGATCCTCACTGTACTGTCATCTACTCCACAGCTGATAATTCATGTGCTCAAATTCTAGAGAGTTTGAGCATTTGAATGGAACCTCTATATATGTATGTGTGTGTGTGTGTGTGTGTGTGTGTGTGTGTGTGTGTGTGTGTGTGTGTGTGTGTGTGTATATATATATATATATATATATGAAACCCAGCCACTGGGGATGCACAAGCAAGTGCATTTCTTTGTGCCAGTCCCAAGCCCAGATAAATGGGGAGGGTTGCGTTAGGAATGGCATCCAGCGTAAGATTTTGCCAAATCATACATGCAGACAAAAGTATATACATACCAGAATGGTCGAGGCCCGGGTTAACTATGACCGCCACCACTGCTGTTGGCCAACAGGGTGCTGACGGAGATTGGGCTACTGTTGGCCGAAGGAGGGGAAGAGGTGGAAGGCATGGTGAAGGCTAGTTAAGACTAGAACTGTGATAGTGAGGGTCGGAACTTTGAATGTTGGCAGTATGACTGGTATAGGGAGAGAGCTAGCTGATATGATGGACCGAAGGAAGGTCGGTATATTGTGTGTGCAAGAGACCAGATGGAAGGGGAGCAAGGCTAGGTGTATCAGAGGCGGGTTCAAATTGTTTATCATGGTGTGGATGGGAGGAGAAATGGCATAGGCATTATCCTGAAGGAACAGCATGCGAAGAGTGTTTTGGAGGTGAAAAGAGTGTCGGATAGAGTGATGTTTATGAAACTGGAAATTGATGGTGTAATGATGAATGTTGTTAGTGCACATGCTCCACAAGTTGGGTGTGCGATGGATAAGAAAGAAAAATTTTGGAGTGAGTTGGATGAAATGGTGATGACTGTACCCAAGGGTGAGAGACTGGTGATTGCAGAAGATTTCAATGGGCATGTTGGTGAAGGAAACAGAGGGGATGAGGAAGTGATGGGTAGGTATGGTGTTAAGCAAAGGAATGCAGAAGGTCAGATGGTAGTGGATTTTGCGAAAAGGATGGACATGACTGTGTTGAATACGTATTTTAATAAGAGGGAGGAGCATAGGGTGACATACAAGAGTGGAGGAAGATGCATGCAGGTGGATTATAGCTTATGTAGAAGGGCCAGTCTGAAGGAGATTGAAGACTGTAAAGTGGTGGCAGGGGAAAATGTAGTTAGGCAGCACAGGATGGTGGTTTGCAGGATGACATTGGTGATCAAGAAGAGGAAGATGAGTGTGAGGGCAGCACCAAGGATCAAATGGTGGAAAATGAAAAATGGTAATTGTGAGGTGATGCTCAGGGAAGAATTAAGGCAGGCACTGGGTGGCAGTGAAGAGTTACCGAATAGCTGGGTAACTACAGCAGAGCTAGTAAGCGAGATGGCTAGAAATGTGCTTGGTGTGACATCTGGAAAGAGGAAGGAGGACAAGGAGACCTGGTGGTGGAATGAAGAAGTGCAGGAGAGTACACAGAGAAAGAGGTTGGCGAAGAAGACGTGGGATTGTCAGAGAGATGAAGAAAGTAGACAAGAGTATAAAGAGATGAGGTGCATGGCAAAGAGAGAGGTGGCAAAGGCTAAGGATAAGGCATATGACGAGTTGCATAAAAGGTTGGACACTAAGGAGGGAGAAAAGGACCTGTACCGATTGGCTTGACAGAAGGACTGAGCTAGTAAAGATGTGCAGCAGGTAAGGGTGATAAAGGATAATGAGGGAAATGTACTCACAAGCGAGGAGAGTGTGTTGAGCAGATGGAAACAATACTTTGAGGGGCTAATGAATGAAGAGAATGAGAGGGAGAGAAGGTTGGATGATGTGCGGATAGTGAATCATGAAGTGCAGTGGATTAGCAAGGAGGAAGTAAAGATAGCTATGAAGAGGATGAAAAACGGAAAGGCTGTTGGTCCAGATGACATACCTGTGGAAGCATGGAGGTGTTTAGGTGAAATGGCAGTGAAGTTTTTAACTAGATTGTTTAATGAAATCTTGGAAAGTCAGAGGATGCCTGAGGAATGGAGAAAAGGTGTTTTGGTACCGATTTTCTAAGAATAAGAGTGATGTGCAGAGCTGTAGTAACTACAGAGGGAATAAATTGATCAGTCACAGCATGAAGTTATGGGAAAGAGTAGTGGAAGCTAGGTTAAGAAGGGAGGTGATGATTAGTGATCAGCAGTTTGGTTTCATGCCAGGAAAGAGCACTACAGGTGCAATGTTTGCTTTGAGAGTGTTGATGGAGAAGTGCAGAGAATGTCAGAAGGAGTTGCATTATGTCTTTGTGGATTTAAAGAAAGCATATGACAGGGTGCCTAGAGAGGAGCTGTGGTATTCTATGAGGAAGTCAGAAGTGTCAGAGAAGTATGTAAGAGTGGGTACAGGATATGTACGAGGGTAGTGTGACAGCGGTGATGTCTGCGGTGGGAGTGATGGATGTGTTTAAGGTGGAGGTGGGATTACATCAAGGTTCAGCTCTGAGTCCTTTCTTATTTGTAATGGTGATGGACAGGTTGACAGACGAGATCAGACAGGAGTCCCCATGGACTATGATGTTTGCAGATGACATTGTGATCTGTAGTGAGAGTAGGGAACAGGTGGAGGAGACCCTGCAGAGGTGGAGATATGCTCTAGAGAGAAGATGAATTAAGGTCAGCAGGTCTAAGACAGAATATATCTGTGTGAATGAGAGGGAGGATAGAGAAATGGTGAGGATGCAGGGAGTAGAGGTGGTGAACATCAACACTTCGGAGTAATGGTGAGTGTGGAAGAGAGGTGAAGAAGAGAGTACAGGCAGGAAGGAGTGGGTGGAGAAGAGTGTCAGGAGTGATTTGTGACAGATGACTACCAGTAAGAGTGAAAGGGAAGGTCTACAAGAGGGTAGTGAGACCAGCTATGTTATATGGGTTGGAGACAGTGGCATTGACAAAAAGGCAGGAGTCAGAGCTTGACATGGCAGAGTTGAAGATGTTAAGATTTGCACTGGGTGTGACGAGGATGGACAGGATTAGGAATAAGTATATTAGAGGGTCAGTCCAGGTTGGAAGGTTTGGAGACAAAGCCAGAGAGGCAAGATTACACTGGTTTGGACATGTGCTGAGGAGGGATGCAGAGTATATTGGGAAAAAGATGCTAAGGGTGAAGCTGCCAGGTAACAGGAAAAGAGGAAGGCTTAAGATAAGGATTATGGATGTGGTGAGAGAGGACATGCAGGTGGTTGGTGTGACAGAGAAAGATGCAGAGGACAGGAAGAGATGGAAACAGTTGATCTGCTGTGGCGACCCCTGACGGGAGCAGCCAAAAGAAGAAGAAGATATATATATAGGTTCATAGGTTCATAGGTTCATACTAGGCTATCTGCCCTAGGGCATTTATAAGCCTAGCCAGAATGTGTATGGCTTTCGCCACCCATTTTAAATTTATTTTGCTATGCCCTTTTTCGAGGTTAGTATACTGTGCCTCTGTCTAACAGTGACACAGAAGTGATACCCGGGGTAAACCTATGATCTCCCATCCACTCATCAAGATTCCTCTTGAAGAGAGTCAATGAGGGACTCTGCCTAACCTGAACTGGGATTTTATTCCAGAGTGAAGGGAGCCTCTGGGTTATGAATCTGTCCCTCCAGCATGTCCTATTTATTTCAGTGCTGAGGTTCAAGTCTCTCGAGCGCGTAGCTCGATGGGATTTGGATTTTCTGAGGTGCAGCATGTCCATTAATTCTGGGTTGGACATAGCTTTATACGTCAGGCACGGATCGCCTCTGAACAGGGGGTATGCCACTGAGTAGAGCTGGAGTTTCTTTAACCGGGCAGCATATGGCATCTGTTTGAGCCCTTTGATCCTCTTGGTGAGGTACTTTTGGGGTCTTTCCAGTTGCTGCAGGTGTCTGGTAAGGTACATCCCAAAAGGGGCATTGTACTCAATTATGGGCCTGATGAGGGATGAGTAAAGAGGCACGATGACCTCCCCTGATTTAGATGTGAATCCCTTCATGATTAGGTGGGCTATATAAAATGTTTTTCTAACCACTTTGCCCACGTGGTTGTCAAATGAGAGATTGCTATCAACTTGGGTCCCCAGGTCCCTAATTACTTCTTCTGTACTTAATGGATTACCACCTATGTGGTAATTTGTGGGCACTTTGTTTTTGCCAAAGGGGATGACTATACACTTTTTGGCATTTAGCTTGAGGCCATGGCTCTGGCACCAGTTGTCTGTTTCTATGAGGCCCTTTTGGAGGATGCTTGTGTCGGTTGGAGAGTCGATTATGGTGCCCAGTTTGCAGTCATCTGCGAACTTGGACAGCCACAGTCCTTCTGTGTTGGCCTGTACCTCCGAGAAATATATACCGAACAAGAGAGGTCCCAGGACTGAGCCTTGTGGGACAGCACTTGTAACTGGTTTGGAGTCTGACAAGGCTCCAGCAATTCTAACCATGTGGGTTCTGTCCTTGAGCCAGTTTGCAATCCATCTAGTGACATAGGGGTTTATATTTAAGCTGGTGAGCTTATCTATAATGCCCGAGTGGGGTATTGCATCGAAGGCTTTTGCAAGGTCCAGGTAGGCTGTGTGGACCACCTTCCCCTCGTCAATGGCCTTGGTGACTGTTTCAAAGAAATCAACCAGGTTTAAGAGGCAGGATCTGCCCTTAACAAAGCCAAACTGGGTAGGATCCAGTGTCTGTATGTCCCCAATATCTTTATTTATGAGGTCCATGATGATCCTTTCCATAGCTTTGCAGACCAAGCTAGTCAGGCTTATGGGGCGATAGTTTCCAGGATCCGTTGAGGCACCACCTTTATGGAGAAGGACCACTGTTGCTGTACGCCACTCTTTGGGCACATATCCTGTAGTAAGGCTGAGATTGAACAGTAGTTTTATGTTTGGGTTTAGCTCTTCTTGGAGTTCATGTAGGACGCAGCCCAGGACACCGTCTGGTCCCATTGATGCTGTGTTTTTTGCTTTGGAGAGGGCGGCTCTTACCTGAGCATCTGAGATGTCAGGGGGTGCAGCACTCTGCTGGATAGATATTTGCCCTTTTGGTGGGAGAAGTTTGCGCTGAACCTGTCAGCTAGGATGTTGGCAATGTCTGTGGGTTCAGTGTATTTTTTCTCATTTTGGACTAATTCTGAGCATATCTGGGAATTACCACCCAGGTTCCTAACATAACTAAAGAAAGCCTTGTGATTATCCTTAGTGTCCTGTGCAATTTTTCTCTCGAAGCTGGCCTTAGACAATTTTATGAGTGCCCGTATTTTTTGCTAATACTGATCAGTGATGCCTTCCCTTTTTGGGATTTTGCTCTATCATTTAGTAGCTTCCTCCTTCTATTGTATAGTTTGTTTATGGCTGGGGTCCACCAGACAGGACGTCTGCCTTTGGAGGATTGGGTCTTGGTTTCATTTGGGATTGCATGATCCATGCATTCCTGAAGGTGTTCATAGAATGCGTTTATAAAAGATTCTGCGGTCTGGGCCGTATTTTCCACAGGCCCGGGGGCTTTGAAGGATTCCACCTCGGTTTTGAGGAGTGTGAAATTTGCTTTAGAGAAGTTTTTCACTGCGGTTTTCTGGGCAGGGGGTGGGGTCGGGATGTGAATATCCAGTGAGATTATTTTATGGTCTGATCTTACCAGTGAGGGATACACTTCTGGTCTGGAGCATAGAGTCCCCATGTTGGTGATGATCAGGTCCAGTATGTTTTCCCCTCTTGTGGGAGTGGTAACAAGTTGTTCCATAGCATTTGAGTTTATAAATTCTAGGAACCTTTGGGCTAAGGTGTTGGAGCTAGAGTAATGCTCCCAGTCTATGTTTGGGTAGTTGAAGTCGCCCAATATAGTGGTGTTTGGAGAGACCTTCATATTTTCCAGTGTTCTCAGAAAGGCCGAGTGGGGTTCCTGGGTTTGGGAGGGTGGTCTGTAGCAGGCTATAAACTGGAAGGCAGTTTTACCCACTGTTAGTTGCACATGGATAGTCTCTGATGCTTCGTGCTTTGCCACCAACCTGGAGGTGTGGGTATCTTTGATGAATATCGATACTCCCCCTCCTTTTGTGGTTCGGTCCAAGTTTTGGGGCCGAAAAGCGTGGTATGAGGTATAACCTGGTAGTGCTGGGGTGCTCTCGGGAGCCCTGAACCAGGTTTCTGTTACTGCACAGATATCGATGTTCTCCATGCTAAGGATAGTTTTAAGTGCGTGCATCTTGAGGTTTAGACTTCTGGCGTTGAGTAGCATTACTCTTAGTTTCTTATCCCTTGTGATACCTATGGAGGTGGGTTTGTCTTTTGAGCCTTGCCTAAAAAAGGCACTATGGGGGTAGCAAGATCCTGTGCCAATATCCAAAATCTCAGGGGTGACAGGTGCAAGCCGTCCCTAGTGAAGCATCGTGGCTTGTCGAGCATATCATCCCAAGCTGACAGGCATTGGATCCCCTTTGAATGACACCAGTACTTAAGCCAGTTGTTGAAATTGATCATCTTGTCTTCATATTGTGGCATCATTCTTGGTGAGGGTAAGATGCTACTCAAGGTCAGGGTCATACCGGCCTGGGCTACATGCTCAGAGAGCTCCTTTATGTCTCTTTTCATGTAGTCCAGGGAGGTACGTCTCAGGTCATTCACACCAGCATGGACAATGACTGAGTCATATTTGTACTTGCCTTGGAGTGACCTGAGTGCTTGTGTTATGTGGCAGATCCTAGCACCCGACAGGCTGCTCACCGTGACCCTCTCCTTGTTCAGCCTGGTGAGCGGGACATCAGTGTGCCTGACGATAGAGTCACCTATTACAAGTGTATCAGGTGTGTTGTTTAGTCTTAAGGGCTGTGACTGTTCGGCACACTGACTTTGTGAGATATGTGTTGCACGTGTTTTGTTTTGGGGTAGCGGTTGCTTGGGTGTCTGCTTTGGAGGTCTCTGCTGCTTAGGCAGATCTTTATTTAGAGCCTCCGAGTATGTTTTTGTGTGATTACGTGTTTGGTTTGCTGTCGTGGTAGGTCTATGTGAGACTGGAATTGTAGTGAGTGTGGTCTCCTTCTC
This sequence comes from Protopterus annectens, assembly GCF_019279795.1. NCBI lineage: Eukaryota > Metazoa > Chordata > Ceratodontiformes > Protopteridae > Protopterus > Protopterus annectens. The sequence goes on from NC_056743.1 coordinate 1,362,052,745, forward strand.
CTCCTGACTGGTTAAGCCAGTACTGAGTTGAGAGAGCTTAGCCTCCAGTTTGGCTATATGGTTGCATCTTTCGGTGAAAAGCACTTTCAAGCAAGTATGCCCGGCTGAATCTGTTTCGGTTATGTTGCCGTTCGGTAATCTGTACGGATCCCATAGATATATATATATGTGTATATATATGTATATATATATATATGTATATATATATATATATATATATATATATATATATATATATATATATATATGTATATATATATCTGTGTGTGCGTGTGTATATGTGTGTGTGTGTGTGTGTGTGTGTGTGTGTGTGTGTGTGTGTGTGTGTGTGTATGCGTGCGTGCGTGTGTTTGCGTGTGTGTTTGTATATATGTGTATATGGGTTGACTATAGAATCCCAAAATACTGAAATCCCGAATTTCAGTATTTCGAAATTCTATATCCGAAACCTTTAAATACCGAAACCCCATAACCGTGAAATTTAAAATCACGAACCTACAGTGCAAATACACCACACACATGCACATACACACAATCTCCCCTCACAATCAAAAAACAATCCTACACTACAGACAAGCAGGGGGCAAGACTCCGACATTGCACAATCACACACACAAAGGAAATTCACACACCCATTTCACAGCCTCTTGCACACACACATCACAGCCAAAACACACACTAACATACACAAAAGCCCCTAACCAACACACCCATACATACTTACCTACACTTACACCTATGCATTCACTCACTGCAACACCAGAAGCTCCGAACTTCGTTATTTTGAATTTTGCCCTTCTGGTGTTTCAGAATTTCAATGCTTCAGTAATATATATATATATATATATATATATATATATATATATATATATATATATATATATATATATATATATATATATATATATATATATATATATGTGTGTGTGTGTGTGTGTGCTTGTGTGCTTAGATATATATATATATATATATATATATATATATATATATATGTGTGTGTGTGTGTGTGTGTGTGTGTGTTTTTTTTTTTTTTTTTTAGGAGTGCTACAAAATGCAGAAAGCCCAAAATCCTGAGACAAAAAGCTCGAAAGTTCAAAATACTGAAAACTCAAAATCCTGAAAACACACTGGATACCAGCATTTACTATATTCCTGCACAAGTACATACGGAAACATATTATCCTTCAGCTACACGCAGGGAGATTGCCCCCACATGGGGGTGCTTAAACTTGGAGAAGAGTAATATGGTTTGGGTTTTATTTGTTTTTGTATGTACATGTGTTGGAATATAGTAAGTGTTGGTATCCTGTGTGTTTTTAGTAGTTTGAGTTTTCAGTATTTTGAACCTTCGAGATTTTGATCTCAGGATTTTGGGCTTTCAGGATTCTGTAGCCCTCCTATCTCTCTCTCTCTCTCTCTCTATAGGTATATATATATATATATATATATATATATATATATATATATATATATATATATATATATATATATATACAGATATATATATATATATATATATATATGTATACACACACACACACACACACACAAACGCACATATATGTATGTATAAATATATATATATATATATATATATATATATATATATATATATATAAATACGTATCTATATATAATTTCTCTCTCTCTCTCTCTACATATATATATGTATATATATATATATATATATATATATATATATATATATATATAGATAGATATTATGGGTTTACTCACCAAACTCTGAAATGTCAGCCTCAAGCCGAATGTGTAAAGATTACCATGGATGCACCTAGAATATACTTTGCTACATGCAATTTTCAAACAGCAAAAAAAAAACAACATTGTTTTCTGCAAGGGGTAAACCTCCCTTTACTCCACAACCCCTACTAAATATATACCAACTCTGAGGTCACGCTATAGTGTGGAAAAGACAAATCCCCTGATGCTCACCTTACTGCGATCTTGTCCAATTAAACAGTGGTAAGTTGATTTTCAAACTCTGCAGTCAGTAATTCAAGTGCTCAAGTTCTAGGCAGTTGGAGCCTTTGAATGGAAACCATATAGGTATGTGTTTGTGTGTGTACTTGTGCCGCATATATCTGTCTATCTATCTATATATATATATATATATATATATATATATATATATATATATATACACACATACAAGTGCACACATACTATATATATATATATATATATATATATATATAACTCATCTACTCACTTTAATCGACCTCCCAAATTTTGACAGCAAAAGTTTGACAAACTGACCATCAAAACATTACCATGCATACAATTTTCAAACAACAACAACAACAATAAAATCTACAAATAACATAATTTTTTTGTAGTGGGAAAGCCACCATGCACCCCCTTTCTAATATTTTATATATATATATATATATATATATATATATACATATATATATATATATATATATATAAATATATATATATATATATATATAAATATATATATATATATATACTAACTCCAAGATCGGACAATCACCAGGAAAAGGGAGTATTCCCCTACTATGCAGATGATTAAACAGATGTTGACAAACTTGCATTTAGACCAAATGCAGGGCACCCATATATCTATATCTTTCTATTGATCTGGCTCTCTATATTTATATCTCTATATATATATATTTATATATAGATAGACAGACGAATATATGGGTGTAACTCAAAGTGGTTGGAATAAGGGTTAGGTGAGGGGATAGATTCAGTGTTGTGCATTTTTGTATTTTCTGTGTTCTGTGTCCTTATGTCTTGTGTAGTGGTACCGTTAGGGAAAAGGATGTTAGCAACATAATGTGCGGGGTTAGGATTTGGGTTAGCACACAAGTAAGACTGTGCAGCGGATTGTGGAGACCACTATACATCAGGGATTCTATAACTAGGTTCATAGGCATATAATAGGCTAACGGCCACTAGGGCCATTTTATGTTTAGCCATACAACCTAAATGAGACCCACAAATCTGATTTAATGTCTGCCTCTGTCCATCAGAGACACAGGAGCCAGACCAGGGGTGAATTTCTCATTACCCATCCATTGGTCCAAATAGTGCTTAAAAAGGGATAGGGAGGAACTCTACTTCACATAGATGGGGAGCCTGTTCCAGAGATAGCACTCACAATCGCAGACTTCAATGATCACTATGCAGAAATATATGCAAATGATCTGAACAAACAACTAAGTGACTGCATAAACTCTGCAGTACCTGACCAGATCAAAAACAGGTATTCCCATAAAAACAAGCCACGGTGGTGGACTTCTAGTAAAAACAGATTATATAACAAGATGATGAAACATTTGTCCAAAAGCAAGAGGGATTTCACTCTGCAGAGGAAGAGTTCCCTCCTAAGCGTAAAGACAAAAATCAGAAATCTTGTAAAGTCTTCTAAAGCAAATTATGAAACTAACATCGCATCCTTAGCCAAGGAAAATCATAAGGCATTCTTTAACTACACCCAAAGACTAAAATGGAATGCCCAGCTATGTGCCAAACTGGTTGTAGATGGGATCACTCATACTATACTGGAAAATATCACCAACCTCAGCCTACTAGCTGACAGATTCAGTGCAAACTTCACCACTGTATCCCCACCTACTTTATCCCAAAGCATGCCTGACACCAGTGTTCTGCCTAATATCTCTACAGAACAGGTCATCCCTGCACTCGCCAAGGCCAAAAACACGGCCTCAATGGGACCAGATAATATCCCGGGTTGTTTACTAAACAATCTAAAACAAGACCTAGTGGACTCACTTGGTGTTCTCTTTAATTGCAACTTAAGAAATGGCTATGTTCCTGCAGAATGGAAAACAGCAACATTAATCCCTCTACACAAAGGGGGGGCAATCAACTGACCCTGGGAACTACAGACTCATAAGTCTATCCAGCCTCATCTGTAAGGTCATGGAAAAAATTATCATGGACCTTAACAACAAGAACATAGATGACCTCCAAACTCTGAACCCAACACAATTTGGCTTCATTAAGGGTAGATCCTGCTTATTAAACCTGGTGGACTTTCTTGAGAATGTCACCAAGGCCACGGACGAAGGTAAGACAGTGCACACAGCCTATCTCAAGCTTGCCACGGCTTTTGACACAGTTCCTCACTCTGACATCATCGAGAAACTCTTCCCAGATAAGGATTAACCCTTACATTAATAGATGGGTTGCCAACTGACTCACCGTCAGAAGACACATTGTCAAAATTGGTGACTCAACCTCCACCAGTAAACCTGTCACCAATGGAGTAACACATGTGTCTGTCCTGGGCCCCTTACTATTTGGCATCTATTTTAAAACGAAAAGAAGACAAACTGATAAAACAAAAAATACTGCCACAGAACCTTGCTGGAGCAAGGTTCTGTGGCAGTATTATTTGGCATCTATTTCTCAGAAGTCAAGGCCAAAGTGGAAGGCATTTGGCTCACCAAGATCTGAGAGCAATCACTGAGTCCACCAATAATGTCAACATATTGCAAGAAGGGCTAACAACAAATAAATGATTGATGCCAAAGCCATGGTCTAAAACTAATGCAATAAATGCATTATTATTCCCTTTGGCAAAATGGAATTTTCTAAAAATTACAATATTGACAGCAACCCCCCTGAATTCCAAACCAGTGGTAGGAGACTTCGAAACACAGGTTGATAGCAATCTGAACTTTGACCACCAAGTTTCCACAGTGGTTAGGAAATCCTTCTATATAGCACACCTCATAAACAAGGGCATAGCATTCAGGCCAGGGGTTGTTATAATTCTATTGTACTCAACCCTCAACAGACCACTAGTAGAGTATAATGTTCCCTTTTGCATGTACCTCACCAGACACTTGCAGCAGCTGGAGAAACCTCAGAGGTTTCTCACCAAGTACATACAGGGGCTCCAAACCATGACCTAGATGGACAGTCTGAAAGTCCTGTTACACTGACCCTATTCAAATGCAAGCTAGATAACTGGATGGGAGACAGCAAATTCACCCCTGGGGTGGCATCCATGTCCCTCATGGACAGGAGTAGCGAGTGCTGATCACAGACACACTTTATTCATAAATCCATTCTGTATACTACCCAAAAAGAACAAATGGGGACACTTGGGATTAACACATCTAGGCTTGTAAAGGCTCTAGGGCCACTAGCCTAGTAATCTCATATGAACCTGTGAATGAAGATTTAGGTCTTTTAATCTAGTATTTCGGATGCTGTGTGTTTTGCAGATCTACAAAAGTTTCATCAAAACAGGATCCTCGGATGCCTTGTATGCCAGGCAAAGATCAGCTCTCACAAGTCTGTATAATACAGAGTAAAGACACTTTGAGGTGATCAGTTTAGGGCATTGTGTTTACTCCCTGTATTCTTACTGTAAAGAACCTTTGTGGAAGTTCATGTTGCTGCATGTGTCTGGTCAGGTACAGAACAAAGGAGGCATTATACTCAATGGTGAGTCTGATGAGGGCTTAGTACTGTGGTATGATGACCTCTCTGGACCTAGATGCTATGCCCTTGGTTATAAGTTGAGTAACATAGAAGGATTTTCTGAACTACCTTGGACACATGCTGGATGAAGGCTAGGTTACTATCTACATGAGTTTCCAGATCCCTGATGAGTGAATCAACATTTAAGGGTGTTGTATTGATGATGTAGTTATACTTGGGGTAGTAGCTTTCCCAAAAGGCACTGTAATACCTTTCTTGGTATTGAGTTTTAAGCCATGGCTTTGGCACCAATTGTTTGTCTGTGTTAGATCTTCTTGAAGGGTATTCTCATCTTGGGGGGATTAAATGAGTGCTCTCAGTTTGCAATCATCTGTGAACTTTGTCAGCCAAAAACCTTTGACATTGCTTTTGACATCTGATAAATAGATACCAAAGAGGAGTGGGCCTAGTACAGAGCCCTGGGGGACTCCACAGAGGAATGTCCTCCTGGTTGAGGTGGCCTCACTGATTCTAACCTCCTGGATCCTATCAGTGAGCCAGCTAGCTATCCAGAGTGTGATAAAGGGGTTTATACCAATTTACACAAGTTTCTTGACAATGCCCGAGTGAGGTACTGTATCAAATGCTTTAGCCATATCTTGGTAGACAGTATAGGTTCATAGGTGTGTACTAGGCTAATGGCCCTGGAGACTTTACAAGCCTAGCCCATAGGATTACCCTGGCATCATGCCACCCAACCTTAGTTCCCAGTGCTTCTGTTGAGTAGAGCCATTGGAGTGATCCCTGGGGTGAATGTTCTATTTCCCATCCACTCATCAATATTTCTCTTAAAGAGGGCCAGTGAGGTGCTCTGTGTGACATGTATGGGAAGTCTATACCATAGCATAGGCAGTCTGTGGGTTATGAACTTGTCCCTCCAACATGTTCTGTTGATTGTGGTAATGAGGTTGAGGTCTCTGGAGTGTGTAGTGCGGAGGAATTGGGATTTCTTTAGATGTAGCATTTCTAACAGAGCTGGGTCAGACATGACTTTGTAAGTCAAGCAGAGATAGTCTCTAAGTAGGCGATATGAGACAGAGGATAGTTGGAGTTTTTGAGTCTGTCCAAACAGGACAAGTGTTTAAGGCCTAGGGTCATCTTTGTGAGGAACTTTTGGGGCCTCTTCAGTTGTTGCAGGTGTCTAGTGAGGTACATGCCAAATGGGGGATTGTACTCGATGATTGGCCTAATGAGGGAAGAGTAGAGGGAGACAATGACCTCTTTCTTCCTGGATGCAAAACCCTTAGTAATGAAATGTGCCACATAGAAGGACTTTACACAGTGGCAATGTGGTGGTCAGTAGAGAGGTTGCTGTCAACCTGTGTTCCCAGATCTCTTATAATGGCTTCTGTGTTTGCTGGACTACCAACAATGTGGTAATTCATGGGAACTGGGTTTTTCCCAAAGAAGATGATGACACATTTTTTGGCATTGAGCTTAAGGCCATGGTTCTGACACCAGTCATTGGTCTCAGTGAGAACTTTCTGTAGGATGTCAACATCACTTGGGGAATTAAAAATAGCTCCCAACTTGCAATTGTCTGCGAACTTTGTCAGCCAGAGTCACTTCTTGTTGGCCTGGACTTCAGAGAAGTAGACAAGTAAACAGGAGAGGACCCAGGACCGAACTCTGTGGGACTCCACTCATGACTGGTTGGCAGTCTGACTTGGAGTCATCTACTTTCACACTGTGGGTTCTATCTGTGAGCCAGTTTGCAACCCACCTAGTGATGTATGGGTTGATGCCTAGCTTAGTGAATCTTTCTATGACTCCTGTGTGGAGAATAGTATCAAAGGCCTTGGCCAGATCAAGGTAGGCTGTATGGACCACACTGCCTTCATCCACAGCTCTGGTGACTGACTCCAGGTTGAGCAGGCATGATCTACCCTTCACAAAACCAAACTGTATGGGATCCATAGTTTGGAGATTCCCTATATCCTTGTTTATTAGTTCCATGATGATGCGTTCCATAGCTTTGCATATCAGACTCATCAGGCGAATGGGGCGATAGTTCCCAAGGTCTGTAATTGCTCCTTCTCTGTGAAGAGGGATGACTGTAGCAGTGCACAATTTGGTGGGGACAAAGCCTGAGGTGAGGCTGTGATTGAACAGGGCACACAGGTGAGGTGCCAGTTTGCTCTGTAGTTAATGTAGAACACAGCCAGGGATATTGCCAGGTCCCACAGAAGCTGTATTCTTGGCCTTGGACAGTGCTGTTTTAACCTGTGCAGCAGTAATACTGGCTGTCTGGCAATCTACTGATATTGTGATTGGTCCTTTGGGGGGAGAAAGGGAGAAAGCTGGCACTGAATCTGTTGGCCAGTATATTGGCAAAATCTGTTAGCTCAGTATAGGAGGTACCATTGTGCAGTAGCTCAGAGCAAATTTGGGTATTGCCGTGGAGATTCTTTACATAACTATAGAAGGCCTAGTGGCAGTTTTTCCAGTCTTGGGACTTCACCTTATTCCACATCAGTTTCCCCCTTCAGTTGTAGAGTTTGTTTATGGCAGGGGACCACCAGATTGGCTTCCTTTTTTTGGAGGAGAGTGTCTTGGTTCTACTGGGTATGGTAAGATCCATGCATTTCTGTACGTGTTCGTACAGTGCACTGGTGTATGATTCATCGGTCATGCAACTATTCTCCATTTGCATGGGTGCCGTGAAGTTAGCCTCCTCTGTTTTTAAGAGCCCAAAGTTAGCTTTGAAGAAGTTTTCCATGGTGGTTACCTTTGCGGGGGTGGGGATGTGTATTGCCAAGGTGATTAGTTTGTGGTCGGATCTAACCAGGGAGGAGTTAACTACTGGTGTAGAGCAACGGTCGCCCATGTTAGTAATGACCAGATCAAGGATGTTGCTACCTCTAGTGGGGGTAAGATCAAGCTTGTCTAGGGTATTGGAATGAATGAATTCCAGGAAACATTGGGCAAGTGTATTGGTACATGAGTAGTATTCCCAGTTAATGGAGGGGTACACTGAAGTTGCCCAGTATGAGAGTGTTAGGTTGGACCCTAACATTCTCCAGGGTGCTTAGGAATGTGGAATGTGAGTCTTGGGACATGGTTGGGGACCTATAGCGGGTTACGACCTGAATCACTGTCTTACCCAATGTTAGCTGCACCTGAAGCATCTCTGATGCGTTATGTTAGGATAACAGTCTGGAGGTGTGTGCATCCTTTATGACTATGGAAACACCACTGTCTTTGGAGCTTCGGTCCAAGTTCTGGGGCGGAAAGGTGTGGAATGAGTTATAGCCTGGCAGTGCAGGGGTGCTTCCTGCTGCTTCAAACCAGGTCTCTGTTACAGTGCAAATGTCGATGTTCTCCATTTTAAGGAGTGCTTCGAGTGAATGCATTTTGAGATTTAGACTTCTAGCATTGAGCAGCATGACCTTCAGATTGCATTTGTTGGCAGCTGTTATGGTTGTAATTTGGTCTTTGGAACACCGTCTAAAAAAGGCACTATAGGGGTAGCAAGATCCATGGCCAGAATCTGGAAACCCAGGGTTGACAGATGAAGGCCATCTCTGGCAAAGAATCGAGTTCTGTCAATCATGTCATACCAAGCAGACAGATACTGGATCCCCTTAGAATGACACCAGAAACTTAGCCAATTGTTGAAATTAATCATTTTTTGCTTATACTGTGGTATCATTCTGAGTGATGCTAGGATGCTGCTCAGGGCTAGGGTCATACCTGCCTTGGCTACATCATCCAAGAGCTTCTTCATGTCTCTTTTCATGTACTCCAGGGAGGTACGTCTCAGGTCATTCACATCCACATGCACAATGATAGAGTCATATTTCTACCTATTGTTGAGGGACCTGAGTGCATGTGTTCTGTGGCGGATCATGGCACCTGACAGGCAGCTGACTGTTACTTTCTCCTTATTCACCCTAGTTAGTGGGACATCAGTGTGCCTCACTTTCAAGTCACCTATGACTAGTGTCTCAGTTTATACACAGTTTAGTATACACAGTTTTCCCCTCCTCCATTGCCTTAGTGACCCTTGCAATTAAGTCCACCGGATTCAGTAAACATGACATTCCTTTGACAAAGCCAAACTAGGATGGGTCCAGTGTCTGGAGGTATCCTATATCATTGTTGATAATTTCCATGATAATTCTGTCCATGGCTTTACAAATAAGACTAGTCAGTCTAATGGATCTGTAGTTTCCTTAAATGCACTAAATGGGATTCCAGCCCTGAACTCTCCCATCTCCCAGAAGGAATTTAGTCCTCTGCTCCACCACTAGACACAAAGGATTTAATATGAATAGTCAATAAGATTTGGGGATAGGAGTTTAAATTACAAAGGATGGGGAAAAGCCTGACACCTTGCCATACCTCTCAACCATTTAGAGCAAGTAATCTGGACAAAGCCTAAAAAATGGTGGGACAAGGGCTCACAAATAGGGACGCATTAAAGAAAGTGTTCTTATCAACTTGGAAAGTTGCTAGAATAACAGTATTTGTGTTGGCATGCATTTCTGAAGGATATGAAGTCTGAAACTCAAATGTATGTCATCATTTAGGAACTTCAACTGTACTTATTTTGCTAGAAAACCACAGATTTTATGAGGAACAGACCAAAAATATGAGGGAAAAATCTGGACATTCTATGAAAATCTGGGCAGTTGAGAGTGATGCACCTTACACACTCACCACTGAAAACACCAGCAATGACCTGCTGTGCTAACTGATAAGTTGGTATAGCAAGATATTTTTCCCTTATATAATGAGGATCTTGGACATTACTCAAGGCCTGCAACAGTTTTCTAATGTCTGGCATCAGTCATCCGTGATTTATGGGGGGAGGGGGTAGGAAAAAATCGAGACATTGTGGGCATTCAGAAATATAGGGACACATATGGGGTATGCGGTGTCCATGCATATGTGTTTTACTGTGTGTATGTGTTTAGGAAAGTGAATGTGGGGGTGCCAGTGTTAACAAGATGCCCTGACCACTATGATATTTTTGAGCTATGTTACCAAATCCGAATTGCCTAGATATAGTAAAGCCCTGTTGTGTCTAATTATTGTGGCTGCCAAAAAAAAATTACTAGAAAATGGAAATCAAAGTCCAGACCAACTTTACTAGAAGTAGTGAATATTGTAACAGAGACAAAACAACTAGAACTGGGATCCTTAGAAAAGGGAAGGAGCAAACTTCACAGGAAAAAATGGGAATTGTGGGAACAGTATATGCAGAGAAGGAATGAGGTTTAAAAGGCAGGATTTTAATGAGCCATATAATGCTTAACTGACAATGACTGGATAAATAGATTACAAGTGATGTATAATGCCTGCAACTACAGTTGTTTCAATGGTGTTTATGATGTATAATGTTTGCAACTAAAGTGGTGTCAATGTTGTTTGTTTTTCATTTATGTAAATGTAAGAGTGCCTATGTCATATGTGATAATTTAATTCAATAAAGATGTTTATTGAAAAGAAAAAGCAAGATGCCCTGACCACTGGTGTTAACTACCGAAGAAGAGTGCTAATTAGCACTAGTGTTAGTTAACGGTGATTCAGAAATGGACAAATTAGCCAATAACAAATCTTTCTGCACTGTAGCTAATGTACTTCTAAAAGAAAAGGATTCATTTTTTCATAATACTGCATTGTAAAAACAATGACTTTTTTATGGCAGCACTTAATGCGAGTGTTAAAGAGTTTGTTCTGAATGTCCAAATGATGCATGTCTGCAAGACTGGAAAAGGAAACTGTTTTCTTTTTCAATCAGTTTACTTATTTATAGAAGCAGTGGACTGACAAAAAGTAAGTTTGGTTTGGTTAATATTTTAGAAGAAAAGACTTTTGATTTAATGACAATTTATTGTTATAAATATACGCATATATACACGTATATAAACACACACACTTATATATATATATATATATATATATATATAAGTTTACTATTAAATGTCCAAGGTGCCTGGCATGTGGTCAAAATACACTTTTCAAGTGGTAGAATGCCGAACCAAAATACATCAACTACACTACAGTGAATGGGTAGTGTAGTTCGAGTATTTGAGTTCAGCATTGTGAACGGAGATCTCAGTTCAGTGAGGAACAGGGAATTAACCCATTTCTTCACTGTAGTGTGATTTCGGAGTTGGCATATTTAATTTGCAGGGAGTGTGGGGAATGCAGGGGGGAGTACCCCCCCCCCAAAAGAGTACAATTAATGTACTGTTGACTGTAGAGTGTAACAGAATGTTAAGGTGCATAGCATGGGTGACTAACGTCACCTCCTGCTATGTCAAATACATCGAACTACAGATATTGACATATTCATTTTCACCATGGCTGCTCTTTCAAAGTTCCAAATTCAGCATTTTGGTTCGACCATTGTGACCGGTCGATGAATGCAGATATATATATATAGGTTTATGGCAGATGATTAACTTTTTTGAAACAAAAAAAATATCAATTAGATCATAAGATCGAGTTTCCGAAAACTAAAGTCTACCTTTCTTACATTTTTGCCATCCCCCACATCCCTGCAGATTATATATACCAACTCTGATATCACAATACAGTGGGGAAACAGGTGAATTTGAAAAAAACAAACTTCAAGGCCAGGCAGGACTGCAGAGCCAAAACTTTAATTACAAGTCCAGTAATAGAAAATAGTACACAGAGTGACACAATTTCACCAATAAATCTCAAGTTTAAGCGCTTTCTCCTAGAACCACCAGGCTTCATCAGAACAAATTCTAAAAATGGCTGTGAGCTTTAAATACTAGCATCAATCCAGAAATTAACAACAATTAAATAATTAACCAAAGCCATTACAATTTAAAAGATAAAGACACTATACAATCAACTCTTAAAAAATGCGTATATTTCTTTCATGAAAAGTTTCATTCATTTAAAAACTTAGACTCATGAATAATCCTGATGTCATGTCTAATTAATACACAGTCGTAAATAATTGTGCTTAATGTGTCACTAGAAGCCAAGGTTGTATAAAAAAAGTATTAAATCAAAAATGTTTAAAAAACTGAACCTTAGCCATCAACATCATCTTGTAAAATTGTCAAAAGATGTAGTAGATAAAAATATATAAAAGTTTATAAATATATAAATGTCCCATGTTATAGTTTGGCTGCTCTAAGTTTCAATACACTATTAATGCTAATTTAGTCATTTAAACCCGGGGTCCTTCCTGAATCCATCTTAAGCTCCCAGAAGAGCTCCCTATACTCTAGCTTAGCTTCCCAGCAGCCTCCCCGGGGGTCAATGGCCACCTGCTCTAATACAAAAAAATTTTGGTTTCATATCTATGCATAGTCTAGAATGCTTGTATAATGCATTAGATTCTTTAGCCCTAGACACATCATACATATGCTCATATACTCTCTTCCTTAAAATCCTCTCTGTTTTTCCAACATAAAAACTGCAACAGGTCTCACATATCACTAAGTACACTACTCCCTTTGAATTGCAATTGAAAGAGCCAGTAGCTCTCACCAAGTATTTCCTAGATGGTAAATAAACCTCATTTTTGTCCACCATGTAGCTGCACTGATTACAAAAACCACATCCATGAGTCCCCTATCTCCCAACGTTACTTGACAAATTTTTGGTCTCTTTCATTTGAAACAATCCCTTTAAGTTGCTGTCTCTTCTAACAAAAGTAGGTTTTTCTGGGAGATAATTCTTAGTTTCATCATTAACTCTGAAGATAGCCCAGTGTTTCCTCACTATATCCTCTACCTTGGCGAAAGTAAATAGAGATGGTGTGTATAAATGCCCCTGCATGATTGTTGTTGACCTTGTTTACCTGACTACCTGTAGATCTACCAATACTCAAGACAGGGTAATGCAAGGTATCACGGTCTCTAATCACATCCTTAGATAGAGTGTTAATAAGTGTTTTAGGGTACCCCCTCTCCAAAAATAGCAATGATAGAAATTCTAACTCATCAAGGAACTACGTTCCTATCACTGGTCATTCTTGAGGCCCTAATAAGTTGTCCTTTAATAATCCCTTTCTTTTGATAGTGGGGGTGCCCGCTATCATGGTGAAAATATGAGTTAGAAAAGGTACTCTTCCTAAACAGTTTTGATTAAAAACACTGGTTGGCCTGGTCTTTATATAGTGTGACATCCAAATAATCTACCTTTGATTAGGACCAGGTGTAAGTAAATCTTAAAAAATGGGAAGAGTCGTTAATGTAACCAAAAAACTCATGTAAAGATTCTTCTGAACCTTCCCAAAAAAGGCAGATGTCATCAAGGTAATGGGTGTAAAAGGAAATAGATTTGTTCCAATAAGTATCAAATATATATTTTTTCTCCCAAAAATATAAGACACAGTTAGCATAAAGGGGGGCAAAGACAGCTCCCATAGCCACTCCCCTTTGCTTGTTTATAAAATTCTCCATTAAAGTACACAAAATTGTTCTTTAATATGGTGTCCATAAATTCCAGGATCAAGTTTGCCATGTTACCTTTCAAATATGCCACTTCCATAAGTACTTCAGCAAACCAGTCCAACCCAGTGTCATGTGGAATGCTGGGAAATAATTCGACCGCATCAATAGTAACCAGCAGAACTTTGCTGTTAATTTTGTCTCTAGTGATACTTTTGAGAAAATCCCATGAATCCTTAGTAAGGTGTGTCCATGACTGTACAAATTCTTTCAGTTGGTAATCTATAATGCTGGCAAGGGATTCGGTGATAGAGCCCGCTCCTGCAACAATGGGTCTAAATTTAAGATTTTCTACCCCTTTATGGGTTTTAGGTAACCCAAAGATTGTAGAAATCTTATAGGTTCATACTAGGCTATCTGCCCTAGGGCATTTATAAGCCTAGCCAGAGTGTGTTTGGCTTTCGCCACCCATTTTAAATTAATTTTGCTATGAACTTTTTCGAGGTTAGTATACTGTGCCTCTGTCTAACAGTAACACAGAAGTGATACCCGGGGTAAAACTACGATCTCCCATCCACTCATCAAGATTCCTCTTGAAGAGAGTCAATGAGGGACTCTGCCTAACCTGGACTGGGATTTTATTCCAGAGTGAAGGGAGCCTCTGGGTTATGAATCTGTCCCTCCAGCATGTCCTATTTATTTCAGTGCTGAGGTTCAAGTCTCTCGAGCGCGTAAGCTTGATGGGATTTGGATTTTCTGAGGTGTAGCATGTCCATTAATTCCGGGTTGGACATGGCTTTATACATCAGGCACAGATCGCCTCTGAGCAGGCGGTATGCCACTGAGTTGAGCTGGAGTTTCTTTAACTGGGCAGCATATGGTATCTGTTTGAGCCCTTTGATCCTCTTGGTGAGGTACTTTTGGGGTCTTTCCAGTTGCTGCAGGTGTCTGGTAAGGTACATCCCAAAAGGGGCATTGTACTCAATTATGGGCCTGTTGATGGATGAGTAAAGAGGCACAATGACCTCCCCTGATCTAGATGTGAATCCCTTCATGATTAGGTGGGCTATATAAAATGCTTTTCTAATCACTTTGGCCACGTGGTTGTCAAATGAGAGACTGATATCAACTTGGGCCCCCAAGTCCCTAATTACTTCTTCTGTACTTAATGGATTACCACCTATGTGGTAATTTGTGGGCACTTTGTTTTTGCCAAAGGGGATGACTGTAAACTTTTTGGCGTTTAGCTTGAGGTCATGGCTCTGGCACCAGTTGTCTGTTTCTATGAGGCCCTTTTGGAGGATGCTTGTGTCGGCTGGAGAGTCGATTATGGCACCCAGTTTGCAGTCATCTGCGAACTTGGTCAGCCACAGTCCTTCCGTGCTGGCCTGTACCTCCGAGAAATATATACTGAACAAGAGAGGTCCCAGGAATGAGCCTTGTGGGACGCCACTTGTAACTGGTTTGGAGTCTGACATGGCTCCAGCAATTCTAACCATGTGGGTTCTGTCCTTGAGCCAGTTTGCAACCCATCTAGTGACATAGGGGTTTATAAGCTGGTTAGCTTATCTATAATGCCCGAGTGGGGTATTGTATCGAAAGCTTTTGCGAGGTCCAGGTCAATGGCCTTGGTAACTATTTCAAAGAAATCGATCAGGTTTAAGAAGCAGGATCTGCCCTTAACAAAGCCGAACTGGGTAGGATCCAGTGTCTGTAGGTCCCCAATATCTTTATTTATGAGGTCCATGAGGATCCTTCCCATAGCATTGCAGACCAAGCTAGTCAGGCTTATGGGGCGATAGTTTCCAGGATCCGTTGAGGCACCACCTTTGTGGAGAGGGACCACTGTTGCTGTACGCCACTCTTTGGGTACATATCCTGTAGTAAGGCTGAGATTGAACAGTAGTTTTATGTTTGGGTTTAGCTTTTCTTGGAGTTCATGTGGGACGTAGCCCGGGACACCGTCTGGTCCCATTGATTCTGTGTTTTTTGCTTTGGAGAGGGCGGCTCTTACCTGAGCATCTGAGATGTCAGGGGGGCAGCACTCTGCTGGGATAAATATTTGCCCTTTTGGTGGGGGGGGGGGGTTGCGCTGAACCTGTCAGCTAGGATGTTGGCAATGTCTGTGGGTTCGGTGTATTTTTTCTCATTCTGGACTAATTCTGAGCATATCTGGGAATTCCCACCCAGGTTCCTAACATAACTAAAGAACACCTTGTGATTATCCTTAGTGTCCTGTGCAATTTTTCTCTCGAAGCTGGCCTTAGACAATTTTATGAGTGCCCGTAGTTTTTTGCTAATACTGATCAGAGATGCCTTCCCTTTTTGGGATTTTGCTCTATCATGTAGTAGCTTCCTCCTTCTATTGTATAGTTTGTTTATGGCTGGGGTCCACCAGACAGGACGTCTGCCTTTGGAGGATTGGGTCTTGGTTTTATTTGGGATTGCATGATCCATGCATTCCTGAAGGTGTTCATAGAATGTATTTATAAAGGATTCTGCGGTCTGAGCCGTATTTTCCACAGGCCCGGGGGCTTTGAAGGATTCCACCTCAGTTTTGAGGAGTGTGAAATTTGCTTTAGAGAAGTTTTTCACTGTGGTTTTCTGGGCAGGGGGTGGGGTCGGGATGTCAATATCCAGTGAGATTAGTTTATGGTCTGATCTTACCGGTGAGGGATACAATTCTGGTCTGGAGCATAGAGTCCCCATGTTGGTGATGATCAGGTCCAGTATGTTTTCTCCTCTTGTGGGAGTGGTAACAAGTTGTTCCATAGCATTTGAGTTTATAAATTCTAGGAACCTTTGGGCTAGGGTGTTGGAGCTAGAGTAATGCTCCCAGTCTATGTTTGGGTAGTTGAAGTCACCCAATATAATGGTGTTTGGAGAGACGTTCATATTTTCCAGTGTTCTCAGGAAGGCCGAGTGGGGTTCCTGGGTTTGGGAGGGTGGTCTGTAGCAGGCTATAAACTGGAAGGCAGTTTTACCCACTGTTAGTTGCACATGGATAGTCTCTGATGCTTCGTGCTGTGCCACCAGCCTGGAGGTGTGGGTGTCTTTGACGAATATTGATACTCCCCCTCCTTTTGTGGTTCGGTCCAAGTTTTGGGGCTGAAAAGCATGGTATGAGGTATAACCTGGTAGTGCTGGGATGCTCTCGGGAGCCTTGAACCAGGTTTCTGTTACTGCACAGATATCAATGTTCTCCATGCTAAGGAGAGTTTTGAGTGCATGCATCTTGAGGTTTAGACTTCTGGCATTGAGTAGCATTACTCTTAGTTTCTTATCCCTTGTGATACCTATGGAGGTGGGTTTGTCTTTTGAGCCTTGCCTAAAAAAGGCACTAAGGGTTAGCAAGAGCCTTTGCCAATATCCGAAAGCCCAGGGATGACAGGTGCAAGCCGTCCCTAGAGAAGCATCGTGGCTTGTCGAGCATGTCATCCCAGGCTGACAGGCATTGGATCCCCTTTGAATGACAGCAATACTTAAGCCAATTGTTGAAATTGATCATCTTGTCTTCATATTGTGGCATCATTCTTGGTGAGGGTAAGATGCTACTCAAGGTCAGGGTCATACCGGCCTGGGCTACATGCTCAGAGAGCTCCTCTATGTCTCTTTTCATGCAGTCCAGGGAGGTATGTCTCACGTCATTCACACCAGCATGGACAATGACTGAATCATATTTGTACTTGCCTTGGAGTAACATGAGTGCTTGTGTTATGTGGCGGATCCTAGCGCCCGACAGGCAGCTCACCGTGACCTTCTCCTTGTTCAGCCTGGTGAGCGGGACGTCAGTGTGCCTGACGATAGAGTCACCTATTACAAGTGTATCAGGTGTGTTGTTTAGCCTTAAGGGCTGTGACTGTTTGGCCCACTGGCTTTGTGAGCTATGTGTTGCACGTGTTTTGTTTTGGGGTAGCAGTTGCTTGGGTGTCTGCTTTGGAGGTCTCTGCTGCTTAGGCAGATTTTTATTTAGAGCCTCCAAGTATGTTTTTGTGTGTTTATGTGTTTGGTTTGCTGTCGTGGTAGGTCTATGTCCTCCTGACTGGTTACGCCAGTACTGAGTTGAGAGAGCTTAGCCTCCAGTTTGGCTATATGGTTGCATCTCTCACATGTGTTGGAATTTGTTGGGAGGAGGGGAGGGTTGTCTGTGTACATGAGGCAGTTGTAACATTGCCTCAAGATTCCCAGATTCACCAGCTGGACTGGAGAGGAGATTGACAACTGACCTTTGGACATGCTAGAATAGTATTGGGAATTCCTTTGTAATTGAAAAAAGGGCCAATGGGGAACAAGGTACTCAAGGGGAGTTTGTGAGGGTATAGTGCTTTTACTTTTTTAGTGCTGACTTAATGAGTAAGTGCCAGGTAACTTAAATGCAATGTGTTACAGGTAACTTAAATGCAAAAACGACAAACAGTAACTTTCTTTCAAGTGAAACAAGGAAATAAGTACAGTAAGCAATGCAGATATCACTAGGGATCCACAGAAGCGCTGAAAAGCCGCGTTTTAGGTTGAATTAGCATTTCAGGGAAATAACAAGCAAACAAACAACAAGCATACAAACAAAGCTAGATTCAGCAGGCCTGAATCTAGTCTATGCTACAGCAAACAAGGTGTACCAATTTCAGTAAGAAATAGTTCAAATATGCAGGCACTATAAGCCTTTAACCAGAAATTCCCAGCTCAGAAGGGCAGAGTCCAGCCTCTCCTCCCACAAGAGTGCAGACCACTCTTGGGATTTTCCACATGCAAATAATTACATAGTTTCTCATTGATGGTACCCTGCAACAACTGGTCAAATAGAAAGTAGTTAATTTTGGAGTAGGCAATATTAATCTCATTTTTTGAAACCACTGTGTATTGATTCTTATCATTCAAAATACTGTACATGCCCGTCTCATAGTCAATAGAATATATCAAAACCACCCCACCCCCCTTGTTCGGTTTCATGACTCTAACTTTGTTAATCCTAAAATCGTTCAGAAGGTCTCTCTCAAATTCTCTTAAATTACTAACCAGGTCCCTTTTCAGTTCCAACCTTGCCTTGTTCTACCAAGTCTTGTTCTACCATTTCTTCAAATATTCTTAAAGATGGATTAAGTGTGGGGGGGGGGGGGGGTTGAACAAACTCTTTCTACAAAGTTCAGTCCTGTTGTATTCCTGCCCCTTAAAAAATAGTTTTAGGTTTAATTCCCTAGTGAAGAACTTTACATCCACCAGTGTTTTACCCAACGCCCGAGTGGGAATGAACTGAAATCCTTTGGTAAACAGTTGAAAACGCCCATTATTTATATTCATGTCCATAAAATTAAAAATATTAAAATGACCCTGCATGTATTTCCTACATTCACATGTCACAACAATACTATTATTTTCATTTAGCAGTCCCTCTTGAATACTGGACTGCAAAATATCTCCTTTATGTGTCGGAATTTCAATAGTAAACTGATATATCTGGGTCTATGTCAGATGATCACCTTTTTTGAAACTCGAAAAAAATATCAATTAGACCATAAGATCGAGTTTCTGAAAACTTAAGCATACAAAAAAAAAAAAAACAGAAAAACCTACCTTTCTTACATTTTTGCCCTCCCCCACACCCCTTCAGATTACACATACAAACTCTGAAATCACACTACAGTGGGGGAAAGGGTGAATGTCCCAATCCTCACTCTACCATGATCTCTATTCAAAAGCTTTGAGCTTTCAGAAACTTGAGCATATGGTCTCGGACATATGGAGTTCAAGTTTCTGAAAACTCGATCAACTAATAGGGACCCATATATATATATATATATATATATATATATATATATATATATATATATATATATATTTATATATATATATATATATATATATATATATATATATATATATACATATATATATATATATACATACACATATATATATATATATATATATATATATATATATATATATATATATATAGATATATATATATTTACAGAGACAGAGATGATTCTTACCAAACTGGTGCCTCAGAATAATGTAAAATAGTGTGAATAAATGCTGTAATTATAGAATCGCTGCTTTAAAAATTATATAAATATTATGTTTAAAGACTATAACTAAACTGTTGCTTTAAACATTCAGATATTATTATGTTTTAAGAAAACAGGATTTTGCATCAATCAGACAACAGACCAATTATGCAATTAAGTAATATATGTAAGAAGGAGGTTATTCCCCTCTGGAGAGGGACTGAACATCTGTTCTGGGTAGCGTGTTACACTAAGAAGTATAATTATGAAGTACACTTGAATAATCCTGGTCATCTTCCAACAAACTGATGCAGAAAGAAAAGAGAGCTGCTTGCAAAGTGTATGTGTTGAGGACATTATTTCTTGCCCCAACTGTGAAGTACTAGGCATTGTATGAGAGACTGAATCCTTTTGATTTGGTACACAAGCAGTATAAAGTATTAAAGTATAGTGGATGTCAAGCAACAAAGAAAAAAATCTGTTTTTCCTTGTAAAAATCCTGTTCTTGGATTTAACATACTGCTATTTTCCATGTTATGTACTACTGAACAGTCATTCATATTACATGACTAAACCAAAAGAACTGTATCCAGTGACACCAATATAGTTAAAACTTTCCTTTACTGAAAAACAATAAAATTGAAGCGCTTTTCGTCAGGTCAAATACCCGACTTCTTCAGAATATTCACACACTTTAAACCAACATTTGCAGTTTTATAATAGTTACATCCTGAGAGCCTATTTAACCTCATTAATCAATTAAATTATTAAAGGGCTAACAACAAGGAAATAGCAGCAAAAACAAGTACAAAACAGTTAATGTGAATAGTAAAATGAATAATTAAAATAAATTGTAATCTATGGTCTTATCAAGTGTACAAATACAAAATGTAGAACACAGACCGTAAACAAAACTCATTGTTAAAGTGTACAACAGTAATGTTTATCTTTTTAAGCTCTTTAATTTCAGCAGGCTAGAAATTGAACAAGTATCATTTACGCCTGGATGGCAGTAGGCATACAATCTTACTTGCCAAATTAATTCAGCTTCTTCTAATTGTACAGGTCTCGGGCCACCTCTTTTGTTAACTGGAATGTGGTCTATAGCAATAAATTTAAAACTGTGGTTATGATTGGTAAAAACATGTTTAGCTAGAGCGTTTTCCATTTTGGATGTCTTGATTGCGTATAAATGCTCGTATATACGGTCTCTCAGCCTTCTAATGGTTTTCCCAATATAGAAGGCCGGACATTGTTTGCATCTAGCTAAATAAACCACGTAACATGAATTACAATTTAATTTAAAACCTATTTTGTATCTACAATTATTGATACAAAATTGTGTACCCTCTTCAACGTGTTTACAGTAATTGCAATTCTGACATTTATATGTTCCTGCCTTCGGTGTCTTACTTCCTTTCTTAAATTCCAAAATGTTTTTTAAATTTTTTCCTTTCTTATATACAATCTTAGGGCAAGGACCTATTTTGTTATAAATGTCTGGGTATGCTCTGAACAATTCCCAATTCTTATATATTTCCTTGTAAAAATCTTGTTCTTGGATTTAACATACTGCTATTTTCCATGTTATGTACTACTGAACAGTCATTCATATTACATGAATTATGACTTAAAGCATGTGATATTTTTTGAGCTGCAAAGTCTGTATGAGAGATTACAGCAGAACACAGCACACAACAGCAGAAGCTAAGTGAAATCACCTGTTGTGATGTTGTTAAAAAGACAGGGCTGTACCCAGACAGACACAGTTTCTTTCTTTGGAATAGGGATATCATCATAGGTTAATAGATTTGTACTACACTAACTGCTCTTATGGGCCATTTCAAAGCCAGCCAATTACCCCATGTGAGAATCAAACCTTACACCTTTTGTCTGTAAGGTAAACATGTTACCTGTTATGCTATATCATCTGTTACCGGAAGTCACATGGTAATTGCCAGGTTTTGGATTTACTGCATGAGAAAATACAAAGAGAAGTAACAGGAACTGTAGGAGGAATGAATGAATTAATACTTGGATTTACATAGGACTGTTTGAGCACTATGCAGGAGCTAGAAACATGAATGTCTTATACAAATTCATATTTATTGATAACAAGGGAAGTTTTGATTTTATATTGCCTATTTCTGCTGCTAATGAAAATACATTGAACATGACAGTATACAAATAAGGAGCAACTGTTTCTCTTATGTCTAGTATACCACAGGCTTGTAATCATGCTTATCCATAGCAAGGGACTGGAGGGTCTCTGTTATGCTGCTGGTCTTGGCACCAGAGAGAGATAGAGGGAAAGATAAGTAAATCTCACCCTGTCTTTGTCCAGTCTTGTGAGCATGGAATCCATGTGCCTAGTGATGGTTTCATCGATCACTGAAACATGCTTCCTTGACTTTTTTGTTTACTCCAACAGCCTAGTTACTTCTCATTGTCTGCATGGTGTTGTCATATAAATAATAGGTGTCTGCACAGGCTTTGCCTTCACGGTTCTAAGAATCCTGGGCAGTGCCTTTTTAGCAACCTCAGAGTAAGTAGATTAGGTATGAGTATAAAGATATGTGGGAGGTAGAGGGTGCTGCTCACATCCCATAGTTTTTGGTGAAAGGGTGGTCTCAGTGATGACTAAATACTTATACCTTTTACAGACTGCAGTATGTGCTTGACGTAGCAATGCACTGTCTGTCAGTATTAAGCAGTGCTTATTTTACACTGCCTAAGGATACCAGTTGATATGAAGCTGTCAATAGAAAGGATAACAGACTGATGATTGACCACTGCTGCCAGGTGTGTCTATATCTTGTACGGATACGTGCAAGGCCTAAAGTTGCAACTTGTAGACTGAAAGCAAAGGGGTGAATTGTGACTGGTCACAGTGTTAATAGCAATTGGAATAAGGAACAGTGATGCCTATTTAAACATATGACAAGTGGAAGGAGAGGTAGAAAGGCAGGAATCAGAAGTAGTGGATAAAAGCAGTAGTAGGTAAGGCAGAGTAGGGTTAAGTAAGCAGAAGTCGGAGGACCTGCACGGTTAACAACTTATCAAAATAGTGGAGGCACTACATTGGGCAAAAGTTGTAGGATGAGCCACAGTGAATGCATGAACTATGAGAAAACAGACGTGTCACTGTCATAAACACCCATATAGAATATGCTAACCTTGCAACTATGTCATAACACAAAAAGCAGAACATGCAGCTAGCAGCAGAGCCCAAATGCACTGCAATGGGACTGAGTGCTCCAGTTTGTATCAGGTATTGGTCAGTTTGTAAGATCCCACAGCTTGCAGCAGCACTGAATATTCTGGGACCACACACAATGATTTGTATATGGCAACTGAGATGGTCTAGGCACTCTAAGAGAAAAAAAAAAAGTGCATTCACAAGTGACTATTCATCACTATTTTGGCACTGCATTCACAAGTGACTATTCATCACTATTTTGGCACTGCATTCAAAAGTGACAATTCATCACCAACTATTTTGGCAATAACTGAGTGCAGAATGTTGCAACAGCTTGACAATCAGAAAAATATAAAGCAAACCTGAAATACACAACAGAATGATAAATATACGTTTTAACTAGGCAAGCCCACTTGATATACAGCCCCTTCCAGTGGCAAGCCAGGAGTGATATGTAGTTAGGTGACTTGTTCACAGTCACACAGTAGGCAATATGGGGATGGGGAATCAAACCTAGGATTCCTGCAGAGTCTAGGTCCAGCAGCATATATGCAATTCTCTTAGGTAAACAGTTTAATACAGTCTTTAATCTACATAAAAATATGGATGTGTATTACATTATCAGGAAAACAAATAAAACAAGTTTCAGTCATGTTAGCATGTTTACAAACATTATTGCATATCCAGGCACTGTGAAGTACTGGTTATTGATTATTTTGTAGTAATATGTGCACTGTGCATAGAACATGAGTGCTATATTGCTAGTGGTTAACTCATTTATATGCTTTTCATTAACTATGTTATTTATAAAAATATTGTAAGGTTGGCATTCACAAGTAGTTCTTAAGTCATGGCAAACATTTTGTGTAAGCATGTGTATAATTTTTAA